>NC_057804.1:598042153-598077580 GCF_018294505.1 Triticum aestivum | reverse complement strand
CCCTCCCACCCGGGGGCTTAGCTGCGACCCTGTAATCGCCTAATTTAAAAACATTTCTGAGTGGAGAGCAACCCTCCCACTCGGGGGCTTAGCTGCGACCCTGTAATCACCTAAGTTAAAAACATTTCCGAGTGGAGAGCAATCCTCCCACTCGGGTGCTTAGCTGCGACCACGTGATCGCCTAAGTTAAATAACATTTTCGAGTGGAGAGAAATCCTCCCACTCGGGGGTTTAGCTCTGACCCCGTAATCGCCTAAGTTAAAAACATTTCCGAGTGGAGAGCGATCATCCCACTCGGAGGCTTAGCTACGACCCCGTAATCGCCTAAGTCAAAAACACTCTGAGTGGAGAGAAGTCCTCCCACTCGGGGACTTCGCCACTACAAATACAACGTGCGTTCTATTCCTATCCACAGGGACGACGAGGTGTTGATTGAACACCTCTGAGCTAAGCCACAAAGACAACGTTCCGTCCTTATCCGCAGGGACGACAAGGTGTCGATCGAACACCTCTGAGCTACGTCACAAATACAACGTTCTGTCCCTGTCCGCAAGGACGACGAGGTGTCGATCGAACACCTCTAAGCTACGCCACAAATACAGTGTTCCGTCTCTACCCGCAAAGACGATGAGGTGTCGACTGAACACGGCGACTGAGCTCCGTCACAAGTACAATTTACCTCCATTCAGCGGAGGGTGAGAAGACCAAATCTACTCGGAGCCAAGGGACAATCAGAAGGAGTATAAGAAGTAGAGCAAAAGCCATGTTATTCAAAGAAATCCAAGTTCGAATAAACCCTACAAAAGTTCTGAACCGCAACAGGAAAGAGTACTCGAGCATCAAGCCCGAAAGAGTTTAACGGTTACATGATCACTCGGCATTCAGAGGCAAATAAATGTGGGGCTTAATGTTTTTCGGTCACTTGTCTGGAGAGGGGCTGGCTGGATCACAGAAACTGTCAAGGTCAATGTTGTCTGCAATGCGAGTGGCAGCCTCAAGGAAGGTGTCCATGAAGGACTGGAAAGTGTGCTTCTTGGTGTTCGCAACCTTGAGGGCCACCGGCTTCTCTTCTCTAGCGTCTTTGCAGTGCACTCGGACCAATGACAGGACAACATCAGCGCCACAGCGAGCAGATGATTTCTTCCATTCCTGCACTCTGCCAGGAATATGATTCAGTCAATTCATCAATGACTCGAGATCTTGTGAAAGCTCCGCCTGAGGCCAGAGTTCAGCATCTACCCGAGTCATCGCTGCCTTCAGAAGAGCCAGCTAAGCAACCCTACTGTCCATGCGCGATTCCAACCGCAGCAAGCTCATTGCAACATCATCTTTAATAGGAAAATTGATGGGGTCAAGTCCCGTTTCAACTCGCCCAGTCTCGGCCTCAAAGTCCTGGCAAAATTCTGCACAATCGGGGAAAAAAGTGAGTCGACTGAGAGACAAGACATTCCAATCGACGGTAACCAGTCGGTCGAACGACGATACCTTCAAGCTTCAGGACCAGTTTTGCAGGAAGTTGTCCTAGATAGGACTCCAGCTTGCCCGTCTTGGCTTTGAGGCTTCCGACTTCATTGGTCAGGTTCTCCTTGTCTTTCTTCAGCTGCTCAACCTCCCGGTTGGCATCAAAGATGGCAGTCTTCAGCTTCGAGTTCTCCTCTTCCAACTTGCTGACCGAAGACAGCTTCTTGTCTGCAAGCGCCGTCTTGTATCCCGCCTCCTTCTGAGCAGCGGCGAGGTCTAGATCCTTCTTCTCCAGAGCTTTCTTCATTTTCTCTAAAGAAACAACACTCTTCAGACGAGCTTGAAGCTGACAGTTTTCACTATGCACATCTGTTCGTGTGAAGTCACTCGGTTCAAAGAGACTGAAAAGAAAAACACTAAAAGGCGCGAGCCACAAGGTAGACAAGTGTCGATTGGTTACCTCCCATGATGGTTGTTTCTTCCTGAGCAGTCTTGAGGTTCTTCTTCGCTAGTTCAAGATCAAGGTTGAGGCTGATCTGCTGTTTGTTCAGCTCGCAAAGTTGAGCCCCAAGATCACAAGACTTCTGCAGCGAGCAAGAGAGATATATCAGTCGACAGAAAGGCAATTACAGTGAAAGTTACTCTAAGACTACTACCGAATCAAACATTCAACAGTAGTCTCGGGGACTACACCCAGTGGGTGCACTTAGCGTGCCCCCACTGGTTCGGATCAACACTCAGCATGGTCTGCCCAGCTTGAGTCAAAGAGAGAGAGAGAGAGAGAGAGAGAGAGAGGGAGAGAGAGAGAGAGAGAGTAGATTCTCAGACCACAGTCGACTGCCAGCAGTCGACCGTGGTCTCGGGGACTACACCCAGTGGGTGCACTTAGCGTGCCCCCACTAGTTCGGATCAACACTCGACTTAGTGATAGTCGAGTGGAGCGGAAGACATATTGAACTCTAAGGCAAGCACACCCCAATGGGTGATCGGATGCAAAACACAGACCCATGATAGTAGATGCACATATGGGCAGCAAAGCAACAACGGCAGTTTTTTATGATTCAAAAAGTTCAGTCGGGAGTTAACTGACCTTGACGTTGGTCTACAGAGCGGTGCTGGCGTTATAGGCCACCTGACTGGCCTCGTGCATCACCTTCACTTGTTCCATAACAAGATTCACTTGATGAAGAGCCTCCCTGGCAGCACTCGGCACGTCGTCCAGAGTTTGGTACACAACAAAGAGTGAGGGCGCCAAGGCGGCTGAAGCACCCACTGGGTCAGACGCATGGACTTGCACTGGGCAGCAGGAGTTGGAGTAGTCGACCCCGATGGGCAATTAGTCGTTAGCGGGTCGGCGAATGTGACGATGGTCTGAGCCAGATCTCCAGACCGCTCGACCAGCGTCTCAAGCACCGGAGTCGACTGAGGGGCTTGAACCTCAAGCACTCTCCTGCTCGAGCCCTTGCCTTTCCTCCTCCTCTCCCTCAAGGGAGCTTCTTCTTCTTCATCGTTAGCAAGCACGACAACATCTCGTGGTGCTGCAGTGAAAAGGAAAAAACATCAGAAATTCAGCCGACCGATAAACTCAATCGACAGAACAAGCTTTAATCAAGCAGACTCACCAGCTCGGGAGGTGGCCGCATCGTCGGTTTCCTCATCTCCTGGGGCCTTGTCAATGTCCATGTCAGTCACAGCAGAGGTTGGGCTGGAAAGATGCAGGATCCACTCGGTAACCAACATAAATGCCAATTGGAAGAAAGGAACGCAGAGAGATAAAATTCTCATCCAGAGGCGACTGGAACATCCATCTTGATCCTCGGCAGAGTCTTCCGAGACTTCGGGGGCACGGCCTTAGGCTGCTTAGCCACCTTCTCAGTCGGCTCAGGAGTCGATGTTCGAGTCCGCTTCTACGTCTTGGTACTGGAAGCCATGGCCTTGCCCTGCTCACCTGCTGGATCGTGATGCTATTTGGATCAGCGCTCCAAGCGCAGCGGCGACTCGACCTCCTCGTCGTCGTCAGCTTCGTCACTCTCCTCTTTGTCGTCACCGTCCGAAGATTGATACTCGCCACTCTCGTCTATGCTGTCCTCCCCTTCCTAGTCCTGCTCCAGAGTCTACTCGCCGTTGGGCATGGAATACATCTCAGTATAAACCTACAAAACAAGAAGTCGAGTGAATTCCAGTCAGTACGAGAAACAGATATAAGATAAACAAGAAATCTGTCGGAGGCAGATGTTCGGACCTTGTCGGGTGGATTGCTGTCACTGAAGGGAGCGACCCTCCTAGCCCCCCTGGGGTTGTCCTGGTTGCCTGTGATGCTCTTCAACCATCCAGTCACCGTCTTGGCCGAGACTTCCTCCGGAAGAACCCGAGCAGTGTCGTTAGCACCAAAGTACATCCACATCGGATGGTCCCGAGCCTGAAGTGGCTGGATGCGCCGACTGAGAAACACCTCCAGTAGGTCATCCCGGTTACGCCCTGATTGATCAGCTGGACCACCCTCTCGACCAGCATGTCCGTCTCCATCCTCTCTGCAGCTGTCACTTTCAGCGAGGAAGGAGTTTGAACGCGATCAAAGGAGAAAGGGGGAAGTCCAGTCGACTGGCCCAAGGTGGGGTCGTCCTGGCAGTAGAACCAGGTCGACTGCCAGCCCCTGATCTACTCCGGAAGGGTCATGGACAGAAAGGAGCTCCTCTTCCTCTTCTGGATCCCCAAACCACCACACATTTGGTTGACATGCGTTTTCTCGTCACCCGAGTTGGCCTTCTTGACCGACTGGGAACGGACAGTGAAGATGTGTTTGAAGAGACCCTAGTGCGGTCGACAGCCAAGGAAATTTTCGCGCCTGGACACAAACGCCACAAGCTGGATGATGGTGTTGGGGGAAATGTGGTGAAGTTGGGCTCCGAAGAAGTTCAGAAAATGCTGGAAAAAGGGGTGCGGAGGAAGCGAAAAACCATGGTCTACGTGGGTGGAGAGCAGGACACACTCACCCGGTCGCGGCTGCGGCTCCGTCTCCCCCTCCTACAACCTCGCGCGCCATTGGCGACCAAACCGAGGTCGACCAGCTCGTCTAGGTCTTATTCCTGGAGCATGGATCGGATCCAGTCGCCCTAGATCCATCCCGTTGGCAGCGCCGACCGCGACGATGACCCGCACTAGGTCTTCTTACCCTTTGCCGCCCCATCGCCTTCTTCGCATGTTCCAGCACCGCCGTCTTGTCCTTCACCATTGTGGCGGAGTGACGGCACCGAGAGCGGAGGAGCTGTGCGCGGTGGAGAAGCGGAGGAGAAAGGAGGAGATTGGGAACGCATAGTGCAACGCCTCGGCCTCGCCGCCTTTTAAAGGACCACTTCCGAGTGGCTGACGTGCGGGCCCGAGCGATCCTGTCAAATCTCCGCTACAGTCGCGCACTAGATATGTGGCGAAAAAGGTGGCACAGGGATCGAGGAATCCCTACTTATCCGTCCCGATTACCGGGGCACCCTCCATCTCGCGTGCTTCCCCGAAATTTCGAATCCCGCCAAATTCGGGATACACAATAACCAATCGCGCCGGAGATCTCGCAACAGAAGACAACGATCGACAGATGATGTTATTAATCCACTCGACAACTTCTGAATCGATCAAGGCAACAACTGAATCGATCGAGGCGACCGAAACTAAGCTGAAGTTCAAACGCGAACCTTCCATTCAACGCAGGTTCTCATGAAGCACAAATGTTGAAGCGAAGTACACTCCAATCTTCTTTTCCACTCGGTCCTCAATCCATTCGGGGGCTAGTGATGAGGATATATACCTAGGGTAGGGTCATATGCCTAACCTAGGTGCCCTACCCAAGGTCACTACCCTAGAAGCAAAGAAACTCAAGAGATAACAGGAAGTACCCAAGGAAAACGTCGAGTGTTAGTCCACTCGACCAACCATATCACTCGGGTACCCCAACTTTACAAAGATCACTCGGCCATACGAGAAACCACTCGACCTATGAAGACCAGGAGTCAGACGGAACTACAATGGTCGGACATTCACTCTGTAGTCTTTATAGGAATTAATGGTACTTAAAGCTGGAGATATCAGTAACGTCCCTCCTTTATGAACATCGAACCCTCTATAGCAGAGGGGAGCTGGGGTCCTGGCGCACTCTATATAAGCGACCCCCTCCTCTGGCACAAGGGTTCGCACCTCCTATAACAGACATGCATATACTGAAATCTCGACTGCCTTCGGGCACCAAGATGTAGGGCTTTTACCTCCTCCGAGAGGGGCCTGAACTCGTAAACACTTGCATACAATCTCGCCGTAGCTAGGACCTTGCCTCCTCCTATGTACTCCCTATTCTTACTGTCATTCTTGGTACCACGACAGTGACCACAAGTCCGCGAGTGGATCTCGTTTAGGATTATTTGGCCTTCTTCCGGGGTGATGCAGCATTGAGCCACTCCTGTCACACTTTCTCTGTAAAGCTGCCCTTTTATCACGGTGAAAGCCTTTGATCGACGTACGATTGGCGAGCCTCATCCTCATCTTCTGGGAGTTTCTTCCTGAGTATGTACGCGATATATGGCACTGTCCAGTCAGGCGTGATCAGTAAGACTTCCATGATCAAGTCAACCACAGCTGGGATTTTGATTTTAGTCAGATTTGTCGAACTTATGGGTTGCGGGTGCTCTTCCTTGAAGGGATCTTCCTGTACTAATGGGGTGTGAAGATGCTCCAGAAACACATTACTTGGGATAGGCTTCCGAGTGGAACCTATCTTCGCCAGCTCATCAGCCGCTTCATTCTTGATTTGGGGTATGTGGTGGAGCTCTAACCCCTCAAACTTCTTTTCTAGCTTCCTCACTGCATTGCAATAACTAGTCATTGCTAGACTTCTAACATCCAATTCCTTCATCACCTGATTGACTACTAAGTCTGAGTTTCCATATACCATTACGCGTCGGACGCTGAGTGAACTGGCCATACGCAACCCATACAGAAGTGCGTCATATTCAGCTTCGTTGTTTGAAGAATCAAAGTGAATCTGGAGGACATAATTGAGCTTGTCGCCTCTTGGGGATACCAAAACCACTCCTGCACCGGATCCATTCAACATCTTGGAGCCATCGAAGAACATAGTCCAATGCTCCGAGTAAACCTGAGTCGGTTGCTCCTGTTCAGTCCACTCTACAAGGAAATCTGCTATTGCCTGGGACTTGATGGCCTTCTTTGCCTCAAACTTGATATCTAACAGAAGTAGTTCAATCGCCCACTTTGCCACTCGACCAGTTGCATCTCTATTGTTCAGGATTTCTGATACTGGAGCATCACTGACTACTGAAACCGTGTGGTCTCAGAAGTAGTGTGCTACTTTCTTCATGGTCAGATAAATTCCATACACAAGCTTCTAATAGTGTGGGTATATCCTCTTGGACGAAGTTAAGACTTTAGAAATATAATACACTAGGCGTTGAACTTTGAAGTCCTTGCCTTCTTCTTCCTGCTCAATTGTGAGCACTGTGCTGACAACCTGTCCATTGGATGCAATGTAAAGCAGTAAAGGCTCCTTGGTGACTGGAGCAGCAAGCACCAGTTGGGTGGAAATCAGGGCTTTGAGCTCTTCAAACGATGCTTCAGCTTCGTCATTCCACTCAAACTTGCTAGACTTCTTCATCGGTCGGTAAAGAGGCAGTGCCTTTTCACCGAGGCGTGAGATGAATCGACTCAATGCAGCCAAACAACTAGTAAGCTTTTGAACATCGTGCACGTGCACAGGGCGCTTCATTCAGAGGACTGAGCCAATTTTCTCTAGATTTGCGTCGGTCCCCCATTCGGAAACGAGAAAACCGAGTAACTTTCCACCTGGGACTCCAGATGTGCACTTTGATGGGTTGAGCTTTATATCATACCTTCTTATGTTGGCGAAGGTTTCAGCGAGGTCAGTCAGCATGTCAGAACCTTTGCGTGACTTAACCACTATGCCATCCATGTATGCTTCCACATTCCGACTAATTTGAGTGAGCAGGCACTTCTGAATCATGCACATGAACGTGGCACCAGCATCCTTGAGGCCAAAGGGCATAGTGACATAGCAAAAACATCCGAATGGTGTGATGAAAGCTATTTTTATATCATCGGGTCCATACAGACGGATTTGATGGTACCCGGAATATGCATCCAAAAAGGACAAGCGCTCACATCCCACAGTTGAGTCGACTATCTGGTCGATGCGGGGCAGAGGGAAGTGATCTTTTGGGCAGGCCTGATTGATATGCTTGAAATCAATACACACTCAAAGTGACTTATGTTTCTTGGGGACCATGACGATGTTGGCGAGCCACTCGGAGTGGTATATCTCATGGATGAACTCTGTTGCCAGAAGCCGATCCATCTCTTCGCCAATCGCCTTCCTCTTATTCGTGGTCGACCGATGGAGATGCTCTTTAACGGGTTTTGCTTTTGGGTCGACTCGCAAACGGTGCTCAGCCAGTCCCCTGGGTACACCTGGCATGTCTGATGGTTTCCATGCAAAGATGTCCCAGTTCTCATGGAGGAACTGGATGATCACTTCTTCCTATTTGTTGTTGAGTGTTGTTGAAATATGGGTTGGAGCAGCATTGGGGTCGGTCGGGTGAATGTGAACTGGTTTTTTTTCGCCGTCCGACTGAAATGCATACTCAGAGACAGGCTTTTTAGCGTGCAACAAATCACTCAGATCTGCATTCTTTTGGTACTCTTGGAACTCCACTGCTGCCATCTGTTCGTCAGCAATCTTGCAGCCATTCTGGAAGCAATCTTCTGCTCTTTGTCGACTTCCTGTGACTGTGATCACGCCTTTGGGGCCAGGCATTTTCAACTTGAGGTATACATAACATGGTTGAGCCATGAAACGAGCATATGCAAGCCGGCCCAAAATGGCATGGTACGCACTTTTGAAATCCACTACCTCAAAGGTCAACTTCTCCTTGCGATAATTCTTCTCATCGCTGAAAACCACGTCAAGAGTGATCTAACCGAGTGAACCGGCTTTCTTTCTTGGGATGACTCCATGGAATTGCATGTTGCTTTCACTGAGCTTGGACATCGGGATGCCCATACCTTTGAGGGCCTCAGTGTATAGGATATTCAGACCACTGCCACCGTCCATCAAAACCTTGGTCAGTCAAGTGTCCCCAACGACTGGGTCGACCACCAACGCTTGCTGCCCAGGGGTGGCAATGTGTGCTGGGTGGTCGGACTGGTCGAATGTTATGGGAGTTTTTTGACCACTTCAAATATGTCTTTGTTGCCGGAGCAACCATGTTTACTTCCCTGTTGATCACTTTCAGTCAACTTTTGCTCTCGAAGTCAGCAAAAATCATTAAAGTGGCATTGACATTGGGATAACCATCATCCTCGTCCTTATCTTCTTCTTTATCAGACTCTTTTTCCTTCTCACTAGGCTGACCTTTCTCATGGAAACTCTGAATCAGGAGTCGACACTGTCGAGTGGTATGCTTGGGGAGAACCAGATTCCCCTCTTCATCCTTTTTTGTGTGTATATGACACGGCAGATCAAGTACATCGTTCTCATCTTGGTCTTTCACTTTCTTGAGGTTCCAAGGCCCCTTGGGCTCCCCTTTGAACTTCCCTTGGTTCAAAACTGCTGCTTCGGCAGGACCCGCAGCTTCAGCCTTTCGCTTCTGCTTCTGACTGGAGTTTCCTCCTCCGGTGTCTTGGGTGACTGGCTTGTGATTGCAGCTCCGGAGTCGGTCTTCTTCTTCGCCGTTAGTGGCAATCTCCATCATCCGAGCTAGAGACATGTCTTCGGTCCGACCAAACTTCAGATTGAGCTCTCTGTAATGAATGCCTTCTTTAAATGCACAAACTGCTTGGTGATACGACATATTCTCCACTGTGTGGTGAAGAGTGATCCATCTCTGGATATCTATCCCTATCTTTACCTAATAATAAAGCAAATTAGGTTTCCTTCGTCCGTCATGGCATTTTATACAAAAGTCCCTGTGTTTTGTTGAAATCAACCCGCAGTCCGAATTTAAGTCACACCCGAACCGTTATTTTACATTGTTCGATAACCCCCCCTGATGTTTTAGGTAATTCATCCGCGGATCATATTTAAGTCAAAAATGTTTTTTTAAATCATCCATATCTTTTAAACCGTAACTCCGATTTGAACATGTTATATATGAAATTTGATTAGAAAAATATGTAGAATATGAATATTAGATTATTTTCACCTGTTACTTTTAAATATTATTTTGGAATATATTTAAGTCAAATAAATGATTTTCTAAATTATCCGTATCTTTTAAACTGCAACTTCGATTTTAACATATTATATATGAAATTTTATTAGAAAAATATTTGGAATCTAAATATGATGTTAATTTTACATGTTTAATATTTTAAAATATCGTTTTGGGAGAAAACTTATAATTTATGGCATAAAATCCGTTTTCCTTTCGTACCGGCGGCGACCCGGATTGCAAATAAACACCCCACTATAACAATATAGGGAAAAAACATCGATAACTACACATGCATACCTCTGAGAAATGTCACAGGGGAAAACAATAGATTTCTCATCGTGAGAGTGAGAGAAAGCGAGAGAGAGAGAGGGGAGGGAGGGAGGGAGAGAGAGATGCCTTAGGATTAAAGTATTCAAACACGTTTTTGTTTTGTTTTGTGTGAACACCAAGGCCATCGCCGACGAGTGTGAGAAGGAGGATAAGCGGCAACACAAATATGATGCCTCGCAAAAATAAAGGAGATGGACCTATTATAGTCTTGGGTGATGGTTGTTGGGTTAAGAGTGTGTGTTATGTTTTCTCTCCCGTTGCAACGCACGGGCTCTTTTGCTAGTAATAATAAAGCACGGATTGACTCCTTGGGTTCACCATCACAATACGCTTTCTTTCCATATAAATTTACGCTTTCAGATTTTTTCTTCAACCCGTCTATATTTATTTTCTATATCCAAGGTGGTACTATTTTTCGTCTGTCTGTCGTCCGTCCACTTTGCCTATATTATTTTCTCTGTTAGTCAAAGACGTCTCGCTCCTCGACATGGGCCTGCAGGCCATCCGTTGGCTTCAGCTCCTAAAAAAGTGTACAATAGTTGTTTGGATCAAATTCACGACTTTCTATGCTGTCCACGTCGCTCCTTTCAACATAAGTGAACCAGTTCATATGTCTAAGTTGTCTTGAGGATCATACGGGGGCGGGAGAGGAAAGGAAGGCAGCGAGGGCGGCGGCGCTGGTGCTCCTCCGGCGACGAGTCGGACTCCGTCGAGACGAGCCGTCTGACTCCGTCGAGACGAGCCAGCAGCTAGGCGCTCGGGCGCGACCACGTCATTGCCTGACGGAGAACATGAGGGCCACGTGGGGAGTGGAAGAGGAAAGGAAGGCATAGAGCGCAGCAGCACTGGTGCTCACTCCGGCGACGTGATGGACTCAGGCGAGACGAGCTAGCGGCTGGGCGCTCGGGTGCGAAGGCGTCCTTCCCTAACAAAGAAGGCGACATGCCATGCGGGGAGGGAGGGAGGGAAGGCCGTTGGCGGCTTGGCGCACGGGATTGGAGAGCGGGGGAGCTGTCGTAGTTCTAAGTCTGACAGTAGAATAGGGGGTAGGTATGGAGAGGCAAGATCCTAGCTATGGAGTGTTTTACAAGTTCAGGCCCTTCTCGGAGGAAGTAACAGCCCTACGTCTAGGAGCCCGGAGGCGGTCGACTGGATTACGTGTGTGAGAGTTACAGGGGTGCGAACCCTTCTACCAGTGGAGGGGGGTGGCTTATATAGAGGACGCCAAGACCCTAGCCAGCCCACGTAGCGGAGGGTTAAAGTACATTAAGGTCTGGCGTTACTGGTAAGGCCTTACATAAAGTGTCATCATGACTATTAAGACTACTTAATTACAGACCGTTTGGATACAGAGTAGATCTTGAACTCCTGGTGGTCGAGTGAGTCTTCATGGTCGAGTGTCTTCAGGTTCGTCGAGTGTCTTCTAGTCCGTCGAGTGGAGTTCCTCTTGGTCGACTGGAAGACGACTTCTTCTAAAAGATGTCCTTGGGGAGGGTACCTTGGACAGGTTCATGACCCTACCCTAGGTACATGACTTCATCAGTAGCCCTCAAATGGATCGAGGTTTGAGTGAGGAGGGAGTTGGCAATCTTTCCGACCTGCATTCTGGTGCTGTAAAGGTGTTTTGCTCTGGATCAATGACTTTCAAGTGAGGGTGTCAACTTTTGTTCAGTCGCCTTGATCCATTCTTTATATTTGTCGAGTGATCTTTATGAACTTGGAGATTTCCGAGCGACGGATCGCAGGAGATCTTCCGTCTGACAAGTTGCCCTGTGGTTAGCGGATTTAGTGGGATCCGAATTTTTGGGAAGCACGTGAAGCGGAGAAAACCGCGGTACTTGGATGGGATAAGGCAGGGACGCCTCGATTCCCGCACCACCTTTTTCTCCACGTATCGCCTGCGCGACTGTTTCGGGATTTGACAGGATCGCCTGGGCCTACCTGTCGGCCACTCAGAAGTGACTCCATATAAGGAAACTCGCGGAGGTTTTTTGAACAGTGCCTCCTCATTTTCTCCTCCCTCGCCTCCAGATTTATCTGCTGCGCCCACCAACTGCCCAACGCCGCTGCTCCGTTCCAGCCTCGTCGGCGACAATGGTGAAATAGAAGGCGGTGGCTTTGGAGCGGGAGAAGAAGGCGACGGCGACGGCGAAGGCGAAGGGGAGAGCGACCAGTCGAGGGGGATCCTCGTCGCGGTCCCATTTGCCGCAAGGTTGGATCCAGGGTGATTGGATCCGCTTGACCATCACCCAAAAGGATCTCGATGACTTGGCCAATGAAGGCCTGATTACGCACGGGGCGGCGAGGCTCCCGGGGATGGAGTGGCAGCTACAGCCTCAGGAGGGTGAGTGTGTCCTTTTGGAGACTCATGTAGATCGAGGGTTCTCTCTACCACCGCATCTTTTCTTTTGAGGGTTTCTGAATTTCTTTGGGGCTCAGCTTCACCACTTTAACCCCAATTCCATTGCCTACCTCGCCGCTTTCGTATCTTTGTGTGAAAACTTCTTGGGTTGTCGGCCACACTGGGGCCTCTTCAAACACATATTCACTTGTCGTTCTCAGACGGTGAAAAAGGCCAGCCCCAATGACGAGAGAACTCAGGTAATCCAGATGTGTGGGGGTCTCGGGGTCCAGATGAGGAGTAAGAGCGCTTTCCCAGCTATGACCCTTCCCGAGTCAGTCAGAGGGTGGCAGTCGACCTAGTTCTACTGCCAAGACCAGCCGACGCCAGGGCAGTCGACTGGGCTCCCTCCCTTATCTATGAGTCGAGTGAACAAGCCATCCTCTCTAAAAGTAGTTCCGGAGGAGAAGGCTCAGGTTAAAATGTTGATGAAGCGAGTAGTCCAGTTGATTCATGACGGTGTGACTGGCATGGACCTTCTGGAGGTTTTCCTTCGGCGGCGCATCCAACCACTCCAGTACCGGGGACACCCGATGTGGTTGTATTCTGGTACTGAAGACACCACTCGGGTCCACCCCGAAGAGGTCGACGATGCCACACTGGAGAGGTGGATGACTGCCATCACAGGGAACAAGGACAACCCTTGTGGAGCTAGGAGGATCCCGCCACTCGACTAATCTTATGAGGCAGACAAGGTATGATCACTTTTTTCCGATTGTATTCTCGTTCCGTCCGTTCTGTTTCGTCGCGGACCAGTCGATTGACTTTTTGTCTTGCTTGTTGTCTTTAAGGAAACCACCGAGGTGTACTCGATGCCCAACGGGGCGCAAGCACAGGCCGAAGAGGAGGAAGGAAGTGGAGGTGAAAGTCAAGAGGAGTGGGAGTCTGATGCCGATGAGGGTGATGAAGATGCAGGCTCCGATGAGGAGGAAGAGGAGGAGGAAGTTGTGCCTCCTCATTCCGAAAGAAGGTCCAAGCTCGCCCACAACCCCGCGGCCGAACGCGGTAAGGGAGTCGTCCCTGCTGGGCAGTCGACGAAACGCCCTCGGACAGCTTCACCGGCGCCGACTAAGAAGGCGTCAAAGCAACCCCGAGCGGCCCCAACAAAACCGACGAAGGCCCTACCGAAGATGAGGATGGAGATTCTGACTGTTTCTGGGTAACGACATAACTCATGTTTTTCATTCTTGGTCAACTCAATCGCTGACCGGCTGATATTTGAAATCGCAATGCTGCTACTTCTGAGACTTCAGCCAGGCATGAGGATCAAGAGATGGAAGATGCTGCTACTTCTCATCCTAGTATGATCTGCGCGATTTTGCTTTCGATCAATTGAATCTTTATTTTTTGACTTTGAACTTCTTCTGCAGCTCTACCTAGCGTTGTCATCAATCTTCCTGATGATGACAATGAAGCGCCACTAAGGCAGAGGAGGAGCAGGAAGGCGACTATTGGCAAGGCTGCTCAGGTTGTGTCAGCACCTGGACCATTGATTCCAGAGGGGAGCAACGTTGCTCGGGCTACCGTGTCCTTTGCAGAGCCGTTGACGGTTGCCCGCCCTTCGTCATCGAGTGCTGACCCGCCTTCTCTCTTCTCCACCTACCACGTCCCGGAGGACCAAGCAAGCGCTGCCAAGGAAGCCATACGCCAGGCCGGGATTATGGTGGAGCAGGTGAAGGCGATCCGAACCACCAGCAAGCAGCTTATAACGCGAGTTCAGCTCTCCAGAGTAATGTCCAGGTTAGTTAAACATCGAATGGAAATCTTGATGTTTGTCATGCACCCACTGGGTGTGTCAATTCTACGGTGAACTGCTGGCAGTCGACTGTAGTCTTTGTGTCTTGAGATTTCTCACTTTACTTGTTTCACTCGAGCTTGGTCGAATGGAACAATAAAACTGGTGGGGGCACGCTGAGTGCACCCACTGGGTGTATTCCCCAAGACCGTGGTTGATTGCTGGCAGTCGGCTATGGTCTGAATTTTTTTTCCTGACAGCTAACTGCTTCCGGTCGACTGATCGACTCTGAGTCTAGTTGATAGAACTACTGGGGGCACGCTGAGTGCACCCACTGGGTGTAGTCCCCGAGACTACAGTTGAATGTTTAGATTCAGCTATAGTCTTAGAAATACTACGATTTTTCTTTTAGTCACTCGGAAGTGATCTGTCGTTGATGTCTATCGACTGAACTTTCGCATAAATCTTGTGACCTTGTTTCTCGTTATACTGAATTGGAGAACAAGCATATCCAGCTTGAACTTGACCAGAAGCTTGTCCAAGAGAACTTTATGAAGTCGAAGGAGGAGGCAAAAGGTAGGTTTGGTGAGAATCTTGACGACTGTCCTTGCTTCTTGCCTGTCTCCGAGTCTGATCTTATTGTGATTTTTGCAGAAAAACTGAGGGATGCTCTGAAGAAGAAGGACCTTGACCTCGCCGAGGCGCAGAAAGCGGCTCCGGACAAGACAAAACTTGCAGAAGAGAAGTTGGCTTCTGTCAACAAACTTGAAGAGGAAAACACTAATCTAAAATCTGCTCTCGACGTGGCCAACCAAGAAGTCACTCGACTGAAGGATGCCAATATGTTCCTGAGCGACAAAGCTGGCGAACTGGTAGGAAAGAAGAATGACTTGGAGGTTTATCTGGGAGGACTCGCCAAGAAGCTATTCCTCATGCTCGAAGGTAACCCCTTATCTCCGATTGGTAATTACTGACTTGCTGTAAGGGCATTAGCTTATCCTTGAATCGTGTCCGCAGAATTCTGCCAAAATTTTAAGAGGAGACTAGTCGAGTGGAGACTGGCTTGGATCCCATCAATTCTCCGGTGAAGGATGAAACCGCTATGAACGTGCTCTGCCTTGAGTCTCGCGTTGCTGCAGTGGTCGATTACCTTGCAAGACTGAAGAATGCAACGTCGCGCATCGACACATCGCTCTGGCCAGAAGAAATGCTTCAGAACGACCTTGAGTCGCTGATGACTCGACTGAACAAAGTTCCAAGTCGAGTGCAAGAATGGAAGAAGTCTTCTGCCAGGTGCGGTGCTCACGTCGCTCTATCCTTGGTCCGCGTCCACTACAAGGAAGCGAGAGAAGACAAGCTGGTGTCTCTCAAGGTGGCCAACACTAGGAAGCATGACTTCCGTTTTTTCATGGAGACCTTCATCGCGGCTGCCACTCGAATCGCGGATGGGATCGACCTGGACGAGTTTGTTGCGCCTTCCAGCCCTCCGCAGGAGGGGAAAAAAACTTCTATGCCCGATGATTTGAATTTGCCTCGGAATGCCGAGTGATTTTTGTAACCGACAACCTTTAACAGGCTTGATGCCTGAGCACTTCTGGGTCCGTGGGACGTTATCTGTACTTGATTTGCTGTTGAAATACGTTTGCTTCTTTCGGACAACCATCTTCTTTGGGTTGGAATATATACTAGTATCTGCAATGCTCTTTTGCAGGTAGGAGTGAAGCACAAATTGCAGTCGACTTGTGCTCGTCATGTTTGGGCGAGTGCTGGGCTGCAACCAAGCCTCCGATTGAGAAACTTGTTCTCCACTTGAAAGGATTTTAAAAACTTAGGTGAACACTGGGCTACAGCTAAGCCTCCGAGTGGGAGGTTTGCTCTCCACTCGGTAGGATTTTAGAAACTTAGGCGAGCACTGGGCTGCAGCTAAGCCCCCGAGTGGGAGGTTTGCTCTCCACTCGGTAGGTTTTTTAGAAACTTAGGCGAGCACTGGGCTGCAGCTAAGCCCCCGAGTGGGAGGTTTGCTCTCCACTCGGTAGGTTTTTTAGAAACTTAGGCGAGCACTGGGCTGCAGCTAAGCCCCCGAGTGGGAGGTTTGCTCTCCACTCGGTAGGATTTAGTTTACTTAGGCGAGCACTGGGCTGCAGCTAATCCCCCGAGTGGGAGGTTTGCTCTCCACTCGGTAGGTTTTTTAGAAACTTAGGCGAGCACTGGGCTGCAGCTAAGCCCTCGAGTGGAAGGCTGGCTTACCACTCTGTAGGATTTAGTTTACTTAGGCGAGCACTGGGCTGCAGCTAAGCCCCCGAGTGGGAGGTTTGCTCTCCACTCGGTAGGTTTTTTAGAAACTTAGGCGAGCACTAGGCTGCAGCTAAGCCCCCGAGTGGAAGGCTGGCTTACCACTCGGTAGGATTTAGTTTACTTAGGCAAGTACTTGGACTGCAGCTAAGCCTCCGAGTGGAAGGCTGGCTTACCACTCGGTAGGATTTTGTTTAACTCAGGCGAAACGGATTCACAGCTAAGCCTCGAGTGGAAGGCTGGCTTACCACTCGGTAGGATTTTTTATAAGCATGGGCGAATCGGATTCGCAGCTAAGCCACCCACTGGGGGACAGATTTATGAGAACAAAAGCAATAACAATTACTGAGAAAATTATGAAACTCTTGTCTTTGATGAATACACTACAGGAGTACTTTTACTACAACTCATCCGAGTGAAAAACTTAAATATAAAAAGGGCGGAGAAGGTCCGCGTTCCATGCTCGAGGCTCGTCAATCTGGTGCTCGACATTGTAAAGACGGTATGCCCCATTATGGAGAACCTTGGTGACGATGAAGGGACCTTCCCAAGTAGGAGCAAGCTTGTGTGATTTCTGCAGATCCACTCGGAGAACTAAATCTCCCTCCTGGAAAGCTCGACTCTTCACATTTCTGGCATGGAAGCGACGCAAGTCCTGCTGGTAAATGGTCGATTAGATCAAGACCATCTCCCTTTCTTCTTCTAGAAGGTCGACCGCGTCCTGTCGGGCTTGCTCTGCTTTAGCTTCGGTGTAGAGTTCGACTCGGGGTGTGTTGTGAAGCAGGTCACTCGACAAGACTGCTTCAGGTCCGTAGACCAAGAAGAACGGAGTCCTCCCAGTCGACCGGTTTGGCGTGGTCCTTAATCCCCAAAGCACCGACGGAAGTTCGTCGACCCATGCACCAGCTGCGTGCTTGAGGTTGCGCATTAGTCGGGGTTTCAACCCTTTGAGAATTAAGCCATTTGCTTGTTCTTCTTGTCCATTCGACTGGGGGTGAGCGACTGAAGCATAGTCGACTCGTGTACGCTGAGATGTGCAGAAGGCTCTGAATTCTTCGGAGTCGAAGTTTGACCCATTGTCTGTGATGATGCTGTGTGGAACTCCATATTTGAATACCAACTCCCTGATGAAGCTGACGGCGGTGCCGACATCCAGATTCTTGATGGGTTTAGCCTCAATCCACTTGGTGAACTTGTCGACTGCTACCAATACATGGCTGTATCCGTTTCTACCTGTTCTCAGTGGTCCAACCATATCCAACCCCCATACAGCGAAAGGCCAGACGAGTGGAATGGTCTTCAAGGCTGAGGCGGGTTTGTGCGACATATTGGAGTAGAATTGACATCCTTCACACTTGTCGACTATCTCTTTTGCCATCTCATTTGCTCTGGGCCAGTAAAAACCCGCTCGGTATGCTTTAGCCACGATGGACCGAGAGGATGCATGATGGCCACAGGTCCCCGAGTGGATGTCGATGAGAATCATTCGACCTTCTTCCGGTGTTATGCATTTCTGGCTGACTCCAGTCACACTTTCCCTGTACAACTGTCCCCTCATGACGGTGAAGGATTTGGATCGGCGGACGATCTCTCGAGCCTCTTCTTCATCCTCGGGGAGCTCTTTCTTCAAAATATAGGCGATATAGGGCATTGTCTAGTCGGGAGTGATGATCAGAACTTCCATGATTAAGTCGACCACAGCTGGGACCTCGACTTCAGTCAAATCCTGGCACTTTTTGGCTGCGGGGCTTCCTCAGTGAAAGGATCTTCTTGAACCTATGGCGTGTGGACATGCTCCAAAAACACACCACTCAGAATGGCTTCTCTCTTTGAACCTATCTTCGCCAAGTCATCGGCTGCTTGATTTTTCAGTCGGGGAACGTGATGGAGCTCTAATCCCTCAAATTTCTTCTCCAGCTTTCTGACTGCATTGCAGTAACCAGTCATGGCTGGGCTTCTGACGTCCCACTCCTTCATCACTTGATTGACCACTAAGTCCAAGTCGTTGTAGACCATGAGGCGACGGACGCCAAGTGAAATAGCCCTACGCAACCCGTACAAGAGTGCTTCATATTCTGCTTCATTGTTGCAGGAATCAAAGTGAATCTGGAGTACATATCTGAGCTTATCTCCTCGGGGGGAAACCAAGACCACTCCAGCACCGGAACAATTCAGCATTTTGGAGCCATCAAAGAACATAGTCCAGTGCTCCGAGTGAACTTGGGTCGGTAACTGCTGTTCAGTCCACTCGGCGAGGAAATCTGCTATTGCTTGGGACTTGATAGCTTTATTTGCCTCAAATTTGATATCTAGGGGAAGAAGTTCAATCGCCCATTTTGCCACTCGACTGGTTGCGTCTCTGTTGTGCAGAATCTCTGATAAGGGGGCGTCGGTGACGACTGTGATGATATGGTCAGAGAAGTAGTGAGCAACTTTCTTCGTGGTCATATAAATCCCATATACAAGCTTCTGATAATGAGGGTATCGTTGCTTGGATGGGGTCAGGACTTCGGAAATGTAATATACTGGGCGCTGAACTTTGAAGGCTTTCCCTTCTTCTTCCTGCTCGACCGTAAGTACAGTACTGACGACTTGTCCTGTGGCTGCAACATAAAGCAGCAAAGGCTCTTTGCTGATTGGAGTAGCAAGCACCGGCTGGGTGGAAAGCAGGGTTTTTAACTCTGCAAACGCTGTGTCAGCTTCAGGAGTCCACTCGAACTTGTCTGACTTCTTCATCAGTCGGTAAAGAGGCAATGCCTTCTCACCGAGACGAGAGATGAGTCGACTTAAAGCGGCCAAGCAACCAGTAAGCTTCTGAACATCATGCACACGCACAGGTCGTTTCATTTGGAGTATTGTGCCTACTTTCTCTGGGTTTGCATCGATTCCTCGTTCGGAAATGAGGAAACCGAGTAATTTTCCACCAGGAACTCCGAATGTACACTTGGATGGGTTACACTTGATATCGTACCTCCTGAGGTTGGCAAATGTTTCAGCGAGGTCAGTCAGCAAGTCGGAACTTTTCCGTGACTTGACCACAATGTCATCCATGTACGCTTCCACATTCCGACTGATTTGAGTGAGCAAACACTTCTGAATCATCCTCATGAACGTGGCTCCGGCATTCTCGAGGCCGAATGGCATGGTGACATAACAGAAGCACCCGAATAGGGTGATGAAAGCCGTTTTGATCTCATCGGGACCAAACAGACGGATCTGATGGTACCCGGAATAAGCATCCAAGAAAGACAGTCGCTCACATCCCGCAGTCGAGTCGACTATTTGGTCGATGTGGGGAAGAGGAAAATGATCTTTCGGGCAGGCCCCTGAATCGACTCGCAGACGATGCTCAACCAGCCCCCTGGGTACACCCGGCATGTCAGAAGGTTTCCATGCAAAGATGTCCCAGTTCTCACGGAGGAACTCGATGAGCGCTTCTTCCTATTTTGGGTCGAGTGTTGTGGATATATGAGTCAGAGCGGCGTTAGGGTCGGTCGAGTGGATGTGAACGGGTTTTGTCTCACTGGACGACTAAAACACTGATTTCGTAGCAGGCTTTTTGGCTTGCAACAAATCACTCGGGTCTGCATTCCTTTGGTGTTCCTGCCACTCTTCTGCCACCATCTGAGCATCAGCGATCTTTGAGCCTTTCTGGAAGCACTCTTCTGCCTTCTTGCGGTTACCAGTGACAGTGATCACGCCTTTAGGGCCAGGAATCTTTAGTTTGAGTTACTAACATAGTCGGGCCATAAAACGTGCATAAGCTGGCCTGCCCAAAATTGCATGATAGGCACTCTGGAAATCCAAAACCTCAAATGTCAGCTTCTCTTTGCGTAAATTCTTTGAATCACCAAAAACTACGTCAAGAGCAATCTGGCCGAGTGATGCGGCCTTCGTGCCAGGGATGACTCCATAAAAACTCATGTTGCTTGTGCACAGTCTGGACATCGGAATGCCCATCCCTTTCAGTGTCTCAGCATACAGTATATTCAAACTGCTGCCGCCATCCATCAACACTTTGGTCAGTCGAGTGCCTTCGATGACGGGGTCGACCACCAGCGCTTGCCTCCCAGGGGTGGCTATGTGCGTGGGGTGGTCAGATTGGTCGAATGTAATGGCAGTCTGAGACCACTTCAGGTAATTGGGTGTTGACGGAGCAGCCATATTCACCTCTCGGTTAATAACTTTCAGTCGGTTTTTGCTCTCAACATCGGCAAAAATCATCAAGGTGGAATTGACCTGCGGATATTCCTCGTCACTATCCTCCTTGTCCTCAACCTTGTCCGACTCTTTTTCTTTGTCCTTGGGCTGCTTCCCTTGGAACTGCTGTATCAGGAGTCGACACTGTCGAGTGGTATGCTTCGGGTAAATGAAATTACCCTCTTCATCTTTCTTGGTGTGGATGTGACATGGTAAATCCAACATGTCATTTCCTTCTTTATATTTTACTTTCTTGGGGTTCCAGGGCCCCTTGGGTTTCCCTTTGAACTTTCCTTGATTCAGGGCCAACGCTTCTCCAGGAGCGGCTGGCTCGGCTTTACGCTTTTGCTTCCGACTGGAATTTCCGCCTTCGGTGTCCTGGGCGACTGGCTTGTGTTTGCCGCTCCAGAGTCGATCCTCTTCCTCACCATTGGCATATTTGGTGGCTATTTCCATCATTCGACTCAGAGACGTGTCTCCGGTTTGACCGAATTTCAGGCTTAGCTCTCTGTATTTTACCCCCTCCTTGAAGGCGCAAACTGCCTGGTGATCCGATAATTTCTCTACTGTGTGATGCAGCATGATCCATCTCTGGATGTAATCCCTCAGAGTCTCATTCGACTTCTGTACGCAAGACTGCAGCTCTGTCAGTCCCGCCGGTCGCTTGCACGTTCCTTCGAACATCCTGACAAACACTCGGGAGAGGTCCTTCCATGTGTAGATGTTACTGGGTGTCAACTGATTCAGCCATGCCCTGGCTAACCCTTCCAACATGAGAGGCAGATGCTTCATGGCGACCTCGTCATTTCCACCGCCGATTTGAACAGCCACTCGGTAGTCCTCAAGCTAAGTATCAGGCTTGGACTCACCATTGAACTTGCTGACCCCAGTCGCCAACCTAAAGTTGGGAGGAATCACCGCGGCCCTGATGGCTCTGTTGAAACACTCTGGTCCGGAGACATGCACTCGGCTGCTAATGGGTACGTCTCTGTCATTATCCTCTCTGTGGGCTCTGTTCCGGTCGACCAGACCTTGAACGATGATGGATCTCGCATCAAAGCCTGGTTCCCTGGGGTCGACTGGAATTCTTCGCCCGCCACTATGCTGGCGTCTGTCATCCTGCTGTCGAGGCATATAGGATCCACCCCTCGGGGGAGGAGTGGGCACTCGACTCGATCATTGCGACTGACTCGGTGATCATACTGCTCATAGTTCCTGTACTGATCGTGTCGGTCGCCATGCCCTTCACGCCTCGGGGGCGATCTGGGGCTATGAGCCGACTGGATAGTATTCGCCGCCACGGACCTGCTATGAATCCTGTTCCGGGACTGCGACACAGCTGAATTCTGATCTCCTGCTGCCCGGAGCAAATCCCTGATCTGCATCAAGCCTTTGCCAGCCTCTGACTGGGAAGGCTGAATCGACTCTGCTATACGTGTTGCAGCTGCCAAATTTTGGATCGGAGTGCGGTATACCTGAGTCGGAGGTTTAAAGAGTTGGCGTCGACTGGAGTCTAGAATCCGTTGCTGCGCGCGCTCGTCGAGGGCCCGCTGAAGGTTCTCCAGTCGAGTGCGCTCAACCAGGTTGGCCAAGCGCGGGTCCTCTAAGGCGCGAGCCTCAGGGATTTCTCCAACGACCGGAGTATGAAGCGCATCCATGTTCCTGCGGCGAAGCTCTTCCCTCTGCTGCGAGTCGAGGGGCTTGGGGCGGTACTCCTCATGGTCATGCGACGGATCGCCTCCGCCGTCGCCTTCCTTGGTGCCAGGAAAGCCGGGGGGGGGGGATGTGCGGCCCATTGACCATCAGGACCTCCGCCGCCGGATCACTGTTGTCGCATTCGGATGGAGTCTCTGCGGAGCCAGTCGACAGGTCGAACAGGCCGTAGAGAGATTCGTCGGGCTCGATTACCGTGACTTGGGCAGTGGTCGACTGGCGAGCCACTGCGTGCCTCACCCACCACTAAAGCCTCGACCGACCGGAGCGCTTACGCCGGCGGGAAGCTGTGAGGGAGGATGACACGAAAACCGGTCGATACTGAGTCGACGGTTGCCGCAGAAGGATGCCGCGGACGCATGCTCGAAAGTGCGTAGCTCCGTGGACTGGGAGCGCATCCACGTCGAGCGGAGCCTCCTGCAGCCAGGCAGAGTCGTCGGCGATGAATGTGAGCGCGCCGAGACGGATCTCGCGGCCCTCAACCAAAATTCCACCTGAAACCATGATGATGGGAATTGAAAAAATTGCAACTTCTCCAACGAGTCGCTAAGACACCTGCCCCATGGTGGGCGCCAACTATCGTGGTTCTAAGTCTGACAGTAGAATAGGGGGTAGGTATGGAGAGGCAAGATCCTAGCTATGGAGCAGTTGTGCACACAAGTGTTTTACGAGTTCAGGCCCTTCTCGGAGGAAGTAACAGCCCTACGTCTCGAAGCCCGGAGGCGGTCGACTGGATTACGTGTGTGAGAGTTACAGGGGTGCGAACCCTTCTATCAGTGGAGGGGGGTGGCTTATATAGAGGACGCCAAGACCCCAGCCAGCCCACGTAGCGGAGGGTTAAAGTACATTAAGGTCTGGCGTTACTGGTAACGCCTTACATAAAGTGTCATCATGACCATTAAGACTACTTAATTACAGACCGCTTGGATACAGAGTAGATCTTGAACTCCTGGTGGTCGAGTGAGTCTTCATGGTCGAGTGTCTTCAGGTTCGTCGAGTGTCTTCTAGTCCATCGAGTGGAGTTCCTCTTGGTCGACTGGAAGACGGTTCTTCTAAAAAATGTCCTTGGGGAGGGTACCTTGGACAGGTTCATGACCCTACCTTAGGTACATGACTTCATCAGGAGCGACGTCCCCTGGCGCACGGGTGTGTAGCCCGTGGCATGTGGCCGATGGAGCGGCCGATCCAATGGCGCAGGCGGCCAGCGGCGGCGCGTCCGAGGACAGGGGTCGTGGATCCAAGTCGGAAGAGAACGACAGTCAAAAATCATGGGATGGCTACGACGACCAGTCCATATACGGCTAGAGGAGCGCCAGCGAGGCGACTTGTTTCTTCTAGACAAGCCGGGTGTTAGGCTAGCGTGCACACATGTTTGACCGTGGTATACATTATTTTTAACCACGGAACCATAAAAAACTCTGAGTTTACGTGGACGTGTCAGCGTGCACTGTTGGTTCTCCGAACTAGGCGAATGTTGGTTTTATTTTTTTACGGATGTTGGTTTTATTTTAACACAATAGAGACGCATGCGTTCAGAGCATCGTCTTTGATTTACAAAGTCATCACATATGGCTTATAGTCGTAGGGAATATCTCCTCCCACTGAATCTCACTAAATTTAATGTCGTAAATTTTGAACTAACGCTCCAAAGAATCCTATTGTTAATTGATCCATCATTTTCGTCATCGTCAAACTTATCTCTATTTGTCTGGCCTGATTAATGATAATTGGCGTTTGCTTCGTAGTGAAGCACATCAACTTTTTTTTCTTCCGTTGCAACGCACAGGCATGTTTGACTCAGACTTTCAATTGTTTTTCACCTATACTATTCTCTACATATACGAGGTGGTACTATTCATCTGAGGTGGTACTATATATAGAGCCTATTGCTATATATAGCGACCATCCATATTTTTTCGTCAAGATATCAAAAACTCGCACATGCGCCCTGGCGGCTGGAAACCCTAGCCGCCGTCAGGAGACCCAATCATTCAGCGCCGTCCTCCGGCAGCTCCCTCCGCCGGCGACCTCGGTCGTCGGTAGTGAGGGGGGTCGCCGGATCCACACGTGTGGATCGTTTTTACTCCCTCGTAGTTTTATATTTTAGGCTGTTTATCGTCTTTGTTTCGGCGGCGGCGATGACAGAGATGAATAAAGATTCTTCGGATCCTTCCTTGACAGGGCCATTGGTCCTATGGTTGGGGATGGATTTGGAAACCAGTCTGTTCAAGCAAGGATGGCGTGGCGGCGGCGGCATCCTCGTGGTGGACCTGTGTCCTCGGGCTCCGCCGTTGCGACGGCGCTTGCTCCAGCGTCGGTGAGGAGCTTGGGAGGTAGTCCAGGAGCGGATGCAGATTGTGGTCTGCATCGACGACATCTGGAAGACGGAACATGTGCTGGGTTCGTGGTTCGTGGATGGCAGATATGATTTCCTTCCGCGACGTCTTAGTCGCGGTGGGGTGCCAGATCTGGAGTTCGATGGCGTGTCCGGGGTGTTGCCCCGGTCTGATTCGTTCAACGGTAAGGGCTTCACTTTTGGTGAGCCACCTTGGAGGTCCGCAAAGCTGCATATCAGCGATGGAGCCGCGTCGAGCTCGGGTAAGGAGGTGATCCATCATTCTTTTCTTCGGTGGCTGCTGTCATGGTGCCGGAGGCAGCTGATGGGCGTTGGTGTCAAGCTCAGAGATGTTCTGCTATCCTTTCAGTTTTGTCATGTCGGTCCTTACGTGACTTGTACTTTAATCTTTATGATATGAATGAGACACATATTACCATGCAAAAAACAAAATCCATATTTTTTCGTCCGTGGTCGAAACTGCTAGCAAGTGGGATCGAACTCACAACCTCCACACCAAACATGACAAGCCGTTGCCAAGTTGAGCTAGGATGTGTTTGTGTTTGAACAAAAGGTTTCACACATGTCAAATAGTCCCAGGCGGCCCATGCAAAAAAAATTATGGACTAAGCTGGATAGCAACATATGAGAATACAATGCTGATTAACCAATTAAATAGTCACACCTCGCTCCCTTAGATCTAATTTTCATAATTTATATACGCCTGGATTTTCTTTTGCATATTGAGGAGCCATCTCAGGAATCATTAAGGAGGAAATCAGACGTCTCATAATAAGGAAGGAACGAGGCATTGAGAGAATATAAGGAACGAAAGAGGGATTGAGATAATAAGGAAAGAACGAGGGATTTCAAATGTGATAAAAAAAACAAAGAATGAGGGTGCGGGAAGATGAGGCAGAAAAGAAAGGGATCGGCCATGATGATTGAGGACTCAAGAAGGATTCCATCTCTGAAAGAAAAAGGTTGATGTCGTGCTAGGGAGCTCGTATATGGAGAAACCATATTTGGAACAAAAAACATGTACGGCCACACTCCATTATGAGTCAGAAATATATAAAAAAGCATGCGTACAATGTTTTTATGGAACATGCAAGTTGAGACTTGAGCACATACAAAAAAAGACATGAGTACATACAAAATTAGATGTCTTTGCACTAGAAAAAACTGAGATCGTGGCTGATCAAGATTTTGAGTTATTCAAAAAAACTATTTTTTTGTGGGGGAGTTATTCAAAAAATTAATGGGATGTATGAACGCATGGCTTACACAACATCACGCACGGCGGACATGACCGGACCATGCAATCAGATCATCATCACATGTGCGACCGGTCTTCCAGATCATGCAGTTTGGTGCAAAAATATCATAATTTACCTACATGGTTGAGGTCGATGAATTTCTTCTTTTGTGTCTAAATTTCTTGGACTGCTTCATTTGTATCTGAATAGGTAGGTGTTTTGTTTAGGTGCATATGCCACGGTTGAACCACTTCTTTATATCAGAACTGTTGACGTCAAGAACTAAGGTATGACGTTGTAATCCTAATATTTGACGTACCAAAATTTTTTAACTCAAGAGAAAAATATTACATATAACACACGCAAACAAATATGTCTAAATCACAATAAAAAGGTGTCCATTTTTTGTTGGTCATGTGCTATATTTTTCTGAGAATAGAAAACACCTTTACTCTTTTTTTTGATCAACTCACAAGCACCCGTCATCAAAGTACAAGGAATCGGACTCGGAGTCCCTACTGTGTGCGACTCAAACTCCGCACTTTTCTCTGTTATATCATAGAAAGATGGTTAATCTTTGTACAACGCTCCTCATATTATGTAGTTTCTCATGCGACAATGTGGAGGATTTCAAGGAGTTTGTCGATATCACCATGTCTCGTCACGTGAGCCATTGCATTTGTAAAGTGGGATTTTTGTCTCTCGTTACAACACACGGGCATTTGTGTTAGTAATCTCTCAAGGTCTCATTCTGTTTCTGCTTGCAATGCTGCAATTCTGACAATCCAGCATGTCTCTTGCAGGTGCCCTCAAACGTTTATGTGAACACCCGGGCAAACTCATCCCAACTGAAAATGCTTCCAGGAGCCAGCTGATTCAGCCAAGCCCTGGCCGAACCTTCAAGCATCAGAGGGAGGTGCTTCATGGCCACCTCATCACTACCACCACCAACATGCACAGCCACTCTGTAGTCCTCCAACCAAATGTTAGGTTTTGACTCCCCTGTGAACTTACTGACGCCAGTCGCCAATCTGAAGTTGTGAGGGATCTCAGCGGCTCAGATGGCTCTTCCGAAACACTCAGGGCCGGAAATGTGGACCTTGAGGGAGTCCTGGATTGAGGGGTCCTCGGACAGCCGGACTATGTAACATTGGCCGGACTGTTGGGCTATGAAGATACAAGACAAAAGACTTTGTCCCGTATCCGGATGGGACTCTCCTTAGGCGTGGAAGGCAAGCTTGGCGACCGTATATAAAGATTCCTTTCTTTGTAACCGACTTTTTACAACCCTAGTCCCCTCCAGTGTCTATATAAACCGGATGGCTTAGTCCGTAGAGGCATATACACAATCACAATCATACAGGCTAGACTTCTAGGATTTAGTCCTCACGATCTTGTGGTAGATCAACTCTTATAATACTCATATTCATCAAGATCAATCAAGCAGGAAGTAGGGTATTGCCTCCATAGAGAGGGCCCAAACCTGGGTAAACATCATGTCCCCCTCCTCCTGTTACCATCGACCTTAGACGCATAGTTCGGGACCCCCTACCCGAGATCCGCCGGTTTTGACACCGACATTGGTGCTTTCATTGAGAGTTCCGCTGCGTCGTCACCAGAATGTTTTGATGGCTCCATTAATCATCTACAACAATGCAGTCCAGGGTGAGGTTTTCCTCCCCGAACAGATCTTTGTATTCAGCGGCTTCGCACTGCGGGCCAACTCACTTGGCCATCTAGAGCAAATCGACAACTACGTCCCTGGCCATCAGGTTAGGTTTGGAAGCTTGAATTACGTTGCCGATATCTGCGGAGACGTGATCCTCAATGGATTCGAGCCCATGACAGCTGCTCCCTGCCACCACGATGAACATGATCTAAATCTATCATCGGACTGTGCCGAGGAGATAGCGCATGTAACTGCTCCGCTCCTAGGTCCGGAGCAGTCTGTGTCGTTCGAAGACGGGAAGCTCAACCCCGCCACGAAAGCCACAGACTCATCGGTGTTAGAGCTGTACACAGATCCGACCTCAAATGGGGCCCGTGTCACCGGAACCTCGGATTTTTCTCCGGTCATAGGTTCCGAACCGCGTGCGTCCGCGTCCATCAAACCTGATCAGGCGTCGATCATTGAGTCCACTCCACGGGCATCTTCTGGCACTCACCTTTAGGTGATGTGCTAAACTCATTAAGATCCCTCTCCTTGTCAGGGAACTCTCAGCCGAACTATATCTTGTTTGAATTGGAAGCTGAGGGCGGAGAATTCCACTTCCCACCCACCTCCCATTTCATAGCCACTGTCGAAGACTTAACCGACAAGCTCGATTACGGTTCCAAAGACATCGTCGGCATGGACGACGATGCCGGAGAGGAGCAGGCAGAAGAACCACCGCATACAGGGCGCTGGACGGCCACCTCCTCATATGACGTATATATGATGGATACACCCAAGGAAAACAATGGCAACAACAAAAATGATCCAATCAAGGATAAGCCTCCTAAGAAGCAGCCAAAGCGCCGACGTCAGCGGCGCCGCCCTAAACCACGCCATGGAAAAAACAGCAATACCGACACAGGAGAAAATCACACTCCGGACGATGCCGAAGACAACGAAGACCCCGTTGAGCCAACCTCCGAATAGGACGAATGGGAAGACGAGAGAGATAGCCCTGATGAACAGGCCATGAATGAAGAGACTCGAAGGACAGCAATTACCTGCCACTCTCCGAGGACGAGGTGAGCTCAACAACGAAGATATTACCGTGCCCGAGGAACCCGTCAAGCAGGAGCGCTTTAAGAACCGGCTAATAGCCACCGCAAAGAGCCTGAAAAAGAAGCAGCAACAACTTCAAGCTGATCAAGATCTTCTCAACGATAGATGGACTGATGTCCTGGTAGCCGAGGAATACAACCTCGAGCGCCCAACCAAAAGTTACTCGAAGTGCAAATTGCTCCCTCAACCCGATGATGAGGCGCCGGAGCCCGTCCTACCAGCGCATAATGCGGCTAACCGACCACCACATGGCCGGGACAAAGCGGCAACTCGGGCCGAACACCATCCCGCACTACCTCACCGTAAAAATAGAAACACAACAGCTCGGGGATACACACATGACCTGCGGCATGACTTGGAAAATAGAGCAGGCCAGACCAGATCGATCTATTGATCGCGGGGGCGTGCCCTCATGCGCAACGACGGCCACCTCGCCGGACGTGTTAAATATAACCACGCCCAGGCCGAAAACCGCAGACAAGCCCCATCCGTGCTACAACATGACTTGGCTCGGCATAGAGGCGCCGTACACCCCCTCTGCTTCACCGATGAAGTAATGGAAAATGAATTCCCGAAAGGGTTTAAATCCGTGAGCCTTGAATCATATGTGGGACAACAGATCCCGCGGTATGGATTGAGGATTTTCTTCTCCATATTGAAATGGCCCGCGGTGATGATCTCCACGCCATCAAATATCTCCTGCTAAAACTCAAGGGACCAGCTCGGAACTGGTTGAACAGTCTGCCCGAAAATTCCATTGGCAGTTGGGAAGAATTGGAAGATGCCTTCCTTGACAACTTCCAAGGCACCTATGTCCGACCTCCAGATGCCGACGACTTAAGTCACATAATCCAACAGCCCGCAGAGTCAGCCAGGAAATTCTGGACTAGGTTCTTAACTAAAAAGAACTAGATCATCGACTGTCTGGATGCCGAAGCCCTAGCGGCCTTTAAACATAACATCCATGACAAATGGCTCGCCCGACACCTCGGCCAAGAAAAGCCGAAGTCCATGGCAGCCCTTATGACGCTCATGACCCGCTTCTATGCGGGCGAAGATAGCTGGCTAGCCCGCATCAATAACAATACAACCGAACCTGGCAGTTCTGAAGCCAGAAATCGCAAGGCAAGCCCCAACAGACACAAGCGTCGAAACAACGGTGATCACACCGAAGACACGACAATCAACGCCGGATTCAGTGGCTCTAAGTTCGGTCAGCGGAAGAAGCCATGTAAAAGAAACAATCCGGGCCCATCCAACTTGGACCGCATACTCGATCGTCCATGGCAAATCCATGGCACCCCTGAAAAACCAGCCAACCGTACCAACAGAGACTGCTGGGTTTTTAAACAGGCCACAAAGCTAAATGCCGATCATAAGGCGAAGGAGTGGCAAATCTAGGATGATGACGAGGAGCCCCGGCCACCAAACACATGGGGTCATAAGAAGTTCCCCCCTCAAGTTAAAACGATGAACATGATATATGCTACCCATATCCCCAAGAGGGAGCAGAAGCGTGCGCTCAGGGACGGTCTACACGGTCGAGCCAGTCGCCCCAAAATTTAACCCATGCTCATCCTACCCGATCACTTTCGATCGCAGGGACCATCCGACCAGTATCCGTCATGGTGGCTCAGCCACACTGGTACTTGACCCAATCATTGATGGATTCCCTCTTACGCGAGTCCTCATGGATGGTGGCAGCAGCCTGAACCTGCTCTATCAGGACACAATGCGCAAAATTGGTATCGACCCCTCAAGGATCAAGCCCACAAAAACCACCTTTAAAGGTGTCATCCCAGGTGTAGAGGCCCGATGTACGGGATCAATCACACTGGAGGTGGTCTTCGGATCCCTGGATAATTTCCGAAGTGAAGAATTCATCTTCGATATCGTCGCTTTCCGTAGTGGCTATCATGCACTGCTCGGACGAACCACATTCGCTCGATTCAATGTGGTGCCACACTACGCTTATCTCAAGCTCAAGATGCCCAGACCACGCGGTATCATAACAATCAATGGAAACACGGAATGCTCCCTCCATACCGAGGAGCACACCACTGCCCTCGCAGTAGAAGCACAGAGTGGCCTCTTTAGGCAGAACCTTAATTCAGCGGCCAAGCTCTCGGACACTATCAAATGAGTCTGAACTACCCGGCAGCAGGACAGTCCAGCTCGTCAAGAGCTTGACTAGCAATTCGGCCTCCGTTCCAATCCCGACCAAATGGCGGCATTCGTACACCACATACATAACTACGCACTCAAAATACCATGGGCATAGACGAAGGCATAGCTAGGCTGTGTTCCACAATGCGGCTCAACCGCTCCTGGACACACATAATTTTACATTTTCTCTTTTTTTTCAGGTTACTTTTTTCCAGGCCTTTAATGGCGACCTGATTGCCGGACCTACCACAGGACGGACATACCAAGGTGGTAAGCAGCTCGAACGCGCGAGGGAATCTCTAGATATTCTTCTCGATGATCATTCTATCCGTCTTAGGACCCGCACACAGCTCCCCCTGGTCTTGGCAGGTTAAACAGTCATATTGTTTATCGCACTATTTGTACACAACACTTCAACGTATTATTAAAATACAATAAACACAGTTTACAGACCATTTTATATGACATTAACTTGTTGTTTCATTTTTTTGATATTTTTATAAATTGCACCCATACATTCTGGTACGCCTTAATTTGCCAGGGGATTCATTGTGCCCCCTAATACGACAAGAAAGTCCAAACACTTCTACAGTTATTCGGCACCCCGAACTTATAGCAGTATATGCATCGGCCATCGCCACCCCTGTTGCTGCCGCTTCGGTGAAACCCAGGTGGGATGGGATGGGAGTCGACCATGAGAACTTCTGCCGCGGGGTCACAACTACCGCTCTCGAAAAATGTACCTGCAGAACCATTCGATAGGTCGACTAGACCGTAGTAAAATTCGTCGGGCTCGATTGCTGCGACTTGGGGGGTGGCCGTCTGGTGAGCCACCACATGCTTCACCCACCGCTGGAGCCACGACCGACCAGATCGCTTGCGGCGGCGTCTAGCGGAGTGAGTAGGCGACGTGAAGGCTGATCGATATGGAGTCGACGACTGTCGTAAGAGGACACCGCAGTCACTCGCATGGAAGTGCGATGATCCACGGATCGGGAGAGCCTCGACATCGAGGGGGGCTTCGTGGAGCCAGGCGGAGTCGTCGACGACGAAAGTGAGCGCACCGAGTCGGAACTCACGGCCCATGACCAAACCGTTGCCGGAAACCATGTTGATGAAGATCGAAGAAACCGCAATCTCGCCGGAAGTTGCTAAGATGCTTTGCCCCATGGTGGGAGCCAACTGTCGTGGTACTAAGTTTGACAGTAAGAATAGGTGGTACATATGAGGAGGTGAGGCCCTAGCTACGGCGAGGTTGTACACACGAGTTTATTTCTTCAGGCCCCTCTCAAAGGAGGTAAAAGCCCTACGTCTCGGTGCCCTGAGGCGGTCGACTGGAATATAGGTGTCTTTGTTACAAGGGGTGCGAACCCTGGTGCCAGAGGAGGAGGGTGGCTTATATAGAGTGTGCGAGGACCTTCTCAGCCCTCCGTTACATAGGGTTCAATGTGAGTTAATATGGGGCGTTACTGCTAACACTAGCCATAAATGATCTTTAAGACTACAGAGTGAAGGCCTAACCGTTGCCATCCTAGGTGACTTTAGGCCTCCTGTACTCCGAGTGGTTTCTTGTATGGTCGAATGACTTCATAGGTCAAGTGAAGTTGGAGGTATCCAAGTGAAGTGACTGGTCGAGTGGATGGCACTTGATGGCTTCAGTTGATACTCCTTGTTATATCTTGAACGTCCTTGACTCTAGGGTAGTTACCTTGGGTAGGGCGTATAGGTCAGGCATATGACCCTACCCTAGGTCTATGGCATCGCCACTGGCCGCATGGGCCACATTAGCAACCCTGGCCCGCGTCTTCCATCGGCTCTCTTCTGTTGTATTTCTGGCATCCTAATTTTTTGTTATTTTTCTGGGCTCCAAAATGTTTTCTCCGTTGATCATTGTTTTGTGGTTTTCTGCAATTTTCTGGCAATTTTCTACTCCATTGCAACATGCAAAATAAGATGAAAATATATAAGAATAGTGTGATAATGTGCAAACAATCTTGGAGGCACACCAATTGTCCAGTAAACAAGTTACATGGAGCTCGGGCTCCATACATCATTTCCGACCTAGTGCACCATGTTCTCCCCTCCGTTATTGAAATGGAGAGCTCATCACCTGACAATGAATAATAACAAGGGTATCTCCAACGCTGACCCCCAAACCGAGCATGGTATCCATCCACGCACTGGTCCGGATCATACCGCCAACACTGATGCGGGAGCCATCCATCCAACAATGCCCACATACATTTCAAACCGTATTTCAATAATCCACATGAATTAGATGCAAACCGGACGATTTTCATCTAAACAGGAGCATATTCATTACATTTTTGACATATTTTATTAAACAAAAGCCACTAGACCTAAACCAAGTCTAAATCTACAACGACACCCATCCTCCAAGTCCTTTTTGTTCCCCTCCAGCATTGGCCGAGTCCATGTCCGGTGAAGATGACACCTATGAAATGAAGGTGCGACTACCCGTGAGGAAGAGTAGGACATAGGAAATGGACCAGCCGACTTGAGACTCAAGACCCTACCGTCTCCCGTGCACTACTACTCCTCATCGAAGTCCATGACTTGTCCGTTAACAGTGGGTGTAAGGTCAATGGTGGAAATCGATGGGCCAGCCTCATTTTTTGTAGCCGCACCAATGAAGCATAGTTGGCAGCGCAGACAACATGCAACCGCCAACTTTCTGGTCCACGGTTGACTGCGCTGCCAACGCCACTGATGACCCACAAGTATAGAGGATCTATCATTGCCTTTTTGATCCGAACCCAATGAGTAGAATAAATTGGCAAGGTGTATTCAGTAAGAGTTCACTGTAAAAGTTGTAAAGATAATTTAATAGGCTGCTTGATAGCAAGATAATTTGTAAAAAGGTAAATGGTAACAAAAGTAATAGAGTGCAACAAGTGGCCAAATCCTTATGTATGCTAAGGACAATCCGGTTGTGTTTATTATAGTGATAAAAGCACTTTTGAGGACACACAAGAATTTCTTCAAAAGTCCCTTTCACCAAGTTCCATTGAGTTAGAATTCCTTGTTTTTATAAGTGTTATGGGGTAAGACCTATGCTAAGGTATTTTCCAATACCTACTTATGATTATAACCTCCATGTAAGCATCTGCAAGTGTAAGAGAAGTTATTAAGATGAATCTAACCATAGCATTAAACTTTAGGATCCAAAATAGCCCTTGATGCAACAGTTCATAAACTAGGGTTGCTTCTATCACTCTCGCAACTCATCATCTACAAAGTGGTTCCACAATGCCTTCCCCTAGGCCCAATGATGACGAAGTGTCATGTAGTCAACATTCACATAACACCACTAGAGGAAGAACACCACAACATAATATCAAAACATTAAACAATATTCAACTTCACAAGACATCATATGGATCATGACCAGTGTGTGTCAATAGATGGTAAATAATCTGAACATAACAATCTTTCAACGATAAAACTCCTAAGCATCAACTACGAGATGTAATCAACACATAAAACTACTCTCAGCAACCAATCAGAGGTTTTGATATATAGGTTGTATAGATGGATGAACTAGGGTTGACGATGGAGATGGTGTCGGTGAAGATGTTGATGGAGAGGATGATCCCGATGATGAAAAAAATGTTGGGGTTGCCGATGGCTTTGATTACCCCTCCGGGAGTGAAGTTTCCCAGACAGAATTGCCCCGCCGGAGAGCGAAGCACTCAGCCTCACCTCCTCCTTGCAGACGGCGGCGAAATGTCATGACTATTTTCTGTGTTTTTAGGGTAAATGTGTAACGCCACGGATTCGATGCGCCAGGTGTCCGCCAGTTATTCACCGTTGTTGCCATGTCATTTTCTTGCGTGTTGCATTTTATCATGTCATCATGTGCATTGCATTGCATACATGTTCGTCTCATGCATCCGAGCATTTTCCCCGTTGTCCGTTTTGCAATCCGGCACTCCTATGCCCTCCGGCGTCCCCCTTTTGCCTCTCTTCATTAGCGGGTGTTAAACTTTCTCGGAATGGCCCGAGTCTTGCCAATCGGCCTTGGTATACCACCGGTAGACCGCCTGTCAAGTTTCGTGTCATTTGGAGGTCGTTTGATACTCCAACGGTTAACCGGGTAACCGTAAAAGCCCCTCTCTCTTTGCAGCCCAACACCCTTTCAAAGTGGTCCAAAACCCATCTAACTCCCCTCCATGCTCTCGGTTGTTCGATCACGATCGTGTGGGCAAAAACCGCTCCTCATTTGGACTCTCCTAACTCCCAGAATCTATAAATAGGTCCTCCCCTCCATTTTTCGCGGATGAATCCCCCCCGAAACCCTAGATCTCCTCCCTCTCCGCGCCGGACACGTCCGCCCTGGCCGGACATGTCCAGCTGCCGCCCCCGACCAACCGCATCGTGCCACATGGCGCGCCGCCGTCGTCCGCCGCCGTGGCCCGCGGGGCCCGTATCGGGCCCGCGCCCCCGCCGCCGTCTGCCTCCCCGGCCCGCGCCCGAGCACCGCCGCACCCGCGCGCCACGCCGCGGTTCC
>NC_057804.1:598036429-598041848 GCF_018294505.1 Triticum aestivum | reverse complement strand
GCCCCGTCGCCTCGCCGGCCTCGTCCCGCGACCTCCGCGCCTAGCCGCAGCCGCCGCCCTGCCGCCCCTAGCCACCGCCGGCCGGACCTCGCCTCCCATGCCTCCGGTGAGCCGCCGACCTCGCCGTTCTTCCTCTCCCCACCTCTCCCGGTCTCTCTCTCTCTCTCTAACCGCGCGCTCTCTCTCTCTCTCCGCCATGGACGCCGGAGCTCAAGCTCGCAGGAGCTTCGCCGGAGTCAGATCCGGTCCGGGTGGATGAGATCCACCCGCCCAGCCAACCAAACGCCCTCGTCCCCGTCCTGTACCGCGCCGTCCCGGATCCCTCCGTCCCGTTGACTTTTTCCCCGGGGTGAGAAAAATCTGCTAAGTCCCAGATCTGTACATTTTCATGCCATGTTCGTCATGCCGTATCTCTGCATCCGTAGCTCCGTTTTCTGCGTGTAATATGTCAAATTGTTCGCCTCGACGAGTACTTCATTTCATTCCATTGCATCGTGTTCATTTGAGGTCATCTTGGTGCCTGAAACATCGTTGCAAGAGTGCTTCATAATGTTTGCTGCTGTGTGTTAACAGAACGAGCTCTTTTGTCATTTTTGCCATGATTGATGTGTGCATCCTATGAGGTTGATGTCTAAATGTGTTTCAAACTATGCCATGTCTTCTTTACAGAGGTGCTTACCATGTATTTTTTTGATCAATGTGGTGACTAGCACAAGCATGCAAACTAGGCATCGTGATGTTGCTGATTTTAGTCCCTGTTCTGCTGTTATTTTGATGCCATGAAAACATGTTGCTACAGAGAGATCCATGCATATTTTGAGATACTTCAGTAAGGATGTTTTGAACATATGGTTATGCTCTATCCATCCCTGCCCTTGGTTGCAATTATGGAGTAGCCTAGCATGTCATTTTCGTGCTCTACTTTTGCTTCAGAATGTTTCCTGGCAGATTGTTTACATGTTATTCAATTTTGCCAAGGTTGTTGTAGTTGATCCTTGCATGCTATGGACTTGTTCTTGCCTTGGTTGATTACACAAACATGTCTTCTTGATGATGCTATGCTTATATTGTCATGCAATGACTTGTGGTGAGCGAATCAAGCTTGTTAAGTAGTGTACTCGCTGTTGCTGTTTTGCTATGCTGAATCTGTTATTTCGCGATGCTATGTAAACCTGCTTCTACTAGTCATTCTATGCATAATCTGGAGATGTCCACTAAATATGTTTTGATCTACATGTCATGATCTATCCATCCATGCCCCTGGTTGCATTGATAGTTTGCTGTAGCTTGTTCATATCTTGCTCCAAAGTTGCTTGATAATGTTGCTGTCAGCCTGTTAACATTAAGTTCGGTTGTTGCCATGTGTTTTCCTAGTGTTCCATGCACCCTATGACCTTGCTATTGCCATGCTTAGCTTCACAAATATGTCTTCTTAAAGATTGGTTGCCTTGCCATTCCATGTATTGCTCTGTAGTGAATTACACAAGCTCATCTACATGCCTTCATAATTCTGTTTCTGCCATGTATGAATCTGTAATATAACTTGCTATGTTTACGTAGGTGCCATTAAATCTGGCAATGGTTTTTGATTAACTGGGGCCAACAGTTTGGTTTTCTGCTCTGGGCTTGATTGGTTTGGGTTGTGATGGGCTTAGGCTGTTACTAGTTTAGTTTGGTATTGGTTTGCGTAGGAACAAGTTGGGTATGGCTGGGTGTGGGTCTAAATGGTTTGGTCGCTGACAGTTATTAATCTTGGTTCATAACCGGTTCTAGGATTGGTTTCGTCATTTGTGCAACTGGCAAAAACGTTTGTTCTGCTCACGAACTTGGTGCAATCCATGTTGGGCAGCTAGCTGACTAGTACTCCCTCCGTCCGGAATACATCCCCTTTTATCCATTTTGATGACAAGTATTTTGGACGGAGGAAGTACTTATTTCGATCCATCCATCCATTTTCTCGGTTGCGTGTCATGCATGACGTCATGTACGTATGTATACGAGTGTAGGAACGAAAAAGCCGACTGCTGAAACGAGTCAAACATTGTGTTAAAAAGAGTCAAACATACGAGAGCTTGTACGTGCACTCTCGCCATCACACGCCCAGGACCTGCGCCGTCCACCTTTCTGACCAGCTGCTACTATCCGAGGCGGGAGTACACAACAGTAGTTTGATTTGGTTTCAACCCAACACTAAGAACTGGTTTGAACCCATAGATTGGACAGTGGTTTGGTTTTGGTTTAGGTGGACAGAGCATATGGTTTGGTTTGATTTTGGTTATGCGCCATGATTTGAGGTGTGGTTTAGTTCTAGTTCAAACCCTAGAGTGATTGGTTATGGTTTAGGTTTGGTTCAGTTGTAGAACCATTGCCAGGTTTAGGTGCCATCATATTTTCTGATCCTTTTTGGCTTATGGTCAGTAAGGGACTCTTGATCTATGGGTTTAGTAGATTCATGCCATGCCTTTGTTTGCCATGATAAGTGCCTGTAACATGTTGTTTGATAGCTCTAAACATTGCATCCTGATGTTATTTTCTGCAATAGTCTGAAACTGTTATTATTTGCAATCTTACCATGTGTGTTTGAGCATGTTCTAGTGATTTCTGGAGATAGCTCAGTGTTCATGTTTTGTTATGATTTACCTGTACATCATGTCCATGCCTTTTGTTTTCATATTGTGGTACTGTAGCATGTTGTTTTGATGCTTGCAATATGCCTAGTTACTGTTTTGGACAGATTGTTGGTATAACTTGTATAGAGTGCATGTGTTGAACCGTTGCTCCGTTTTGAGTGTGCTCTATATGAAACTTGCTTGATTTTGCATGTAGTATCATATTATCATGTTGCATCCATGTTTTGAGGTGTTTGCTTGATGTTTGTATGCGTTTTGCATCTATGCCATGTTTATCTTGTTTTGCTAATATCTTCTAGGCCGTAGCTCCAAATTAAATGAACTTTATATGTAACTTGACTAGAATCTCGTGTAGATCATCCTTGTGCATCTTAACTTGCTGTTTAACAACTTGAACACAAGGTTTATTCAGATCTGGACCAACTTCGAAATTTGCATATGAGGACTTACCGGAATTTTTATATGTTGTTCCCGGCCTCATTTAAACTTGCCTTGAAGTGTTGCTCTTGTTTGCATCATCTCTTGCCATGAGTAGCTTCATGTAGCTTTGCCATGCATCATGCTTGTTGTGCATCATGCCTTGTTCATGTGTGGTGTGTTTACTATGTTGTGTGCTTCTTCTTGATAGTTCCCATTTCCTTGCGATCGTGAGGATTCGTTCGTCTACGCTTGGTTCGTCTTCGTGGCTTCATCCGTTCGTCTACTTCATGGACTCGTTCTTCTTCATAGAGGGATTTCAGGCCAGATGACCGCTACCCTGGACCTCACTACTATCATTGCTATGCTAGTTGCTTCGTTCTATTGCTATGCTGTGCTACCTATCACCTGTTTATCAAGCCATCCCAAATTGCCATGAACCTCTAACCTTGACACTTTTCCTATGCAAACCGTTGCTTGGCTATGGTACTGCTTTGCTCAGCCCCTCTTATAGCGTTGCTAGTTGCAGGTGAAGTTGAAGATTTGTCCATGGTGGACAGGATTTTGGTTGGGATATCACAATATCTCTTATATTATTAATGCATCTATATACTTGGTAAAGGGTGGAAGGCTCGGCCTTATGCCTGGTGTTTTGTTCCACTCTTGCCGCCCTAGTTTCCGTCATACCGGTGTTATGTTCCCGGATTTTGCGTTCCTTACGCGGTCGGGTGATTTATGGGACCCCCTTGACAGTTCGCTTTGAATAAAACTCCTCCAGCAAGTCCCAACATTGGTTTTACCATTTGCCTCACCACCACCTACTTTTCCTTTGGGAGTCGCTCTCTCGAGGGTCATCTTTATTACAGCCCCCCCGGGCCAATGCTTGTCTAAGTGTTGGTCCAAACTAGAGCACCGTGCGGGGCCATCCCTTGGCAACTTGGGTTACGTCGGTTCCTGTACGCTTCGCTTATCCGGTGTTGCCCTGAGAACGAGATATGTGCATCTCCTATCGGGATTGTCGGCGCATCGGACGGTCTTGCTGGTCTTGTTTTGCCATTGTCGAAATGTCTTGTAAACCGGGATTCCGAGTCTGATTGGGTCTTCCTGGGAGAAGGTATATCCTTCGTTGATCGCGAGAGCTTATCATGGCCTAAGTTGGGACACCCCTGCAGGGTATAATCTTTCGAAAGCCGTGCCTGCGGTTATAGGCAGATGGGAATTTGTTAATGTCCGGTTGTAGAAAACTTGACACCAGATCTGAATTAAAATGCATCAACCGTGTGTGTAGCCATGATGGTCTCTTTTCGGCGGAGTCCGGGAAGTGAACACGGTTTCTGGGTTATGTTTGACATAAGTAGGAGTTCAGGATCACTTCTTGATCATTACTAGTTGACGACCGTTCCGCTTGTTCTCTTCTCGCTCTTATTTGCATATGTTAGCCACCATATATGCTTAATCGCTGCTGCAACCTCACCACTTATCCTTTCCATTCCCATTAAGCTTTGCTAGTCTTGATACCCATGGTAATGGGATTGCTAAGTCCTCGTGGCTCACAGATTACTACAATAACAGTTGCAGGTACAGGTTATGCGATGATCATGACGCGAGAGCGATGCTTGCTTGCGTTGAGTTCTTCTTCTGCTTCTTCTTCAATCAGGGGATAGGTTCCAGGTCGGCAGCCTGGGCTAGCAGGGTGGATGTCATTTGAGTTTCTGTTTGTGTTTCATCCGTAGCCGGATGATGCTCTGATGTATTGTGATGTTGTATTCGTGTGGCATTGTTTGCCTCTTGTATGTATCCCCATCTATTATGTAATGTTGATGTAATGATATCCACCTTGCAAAAGCGTTTCAATATGCGGGTCTATCCTTGGTGGGATCTTCGAGTTCCTTTTGGATAGGGTCGCATATTGGGCGTGACAAGTTGGTATCAGAGCCTCGACCGACCCTAGGAGCCCCCTTGATTGATCGTGTAGTCTGGCCGTTGTTGAGTCTAGAAGAAAACTGTTTTTGGAGTCTAGTTATATCGGAGAGTAGGAATTCTTTTTACTCCTCATCCCCTTAGTCGCTCTGGTAAGGAATCTTGACGTAGGTGTTTTGAATTACTTCTCCCCCCCTTCAAATTTTTCTTTAGGATCACGCAGTTGGTTTTCTGGTAGTTGTTCCTCAGCTCTTTTTATCCGGTGCATTTCTCGTCAAGTCGACTCGAGCCTCTTCATCTTTGAGTTCAATCTTCAGTTATTTTCTTTTCCCACCCGCCCTCCCTTTTCTTCTTGAAGACGGAGTCAGTAATCGACTATCCATCCTACTCGTGTGAAGTCTTTGCTTTCTCTCCTCAATGATTTCGACCGGTGTTTTCTCTTCAAGATATTC
>NC_057804.1:598033921-598036159 GCF_018294505.1 Triticum aestivum | reverse complement strand
TTACTCTCTCTCGACCATCTATCTCATTCGTGCGGAGCCTCTTCAGTCTTCCCTAAATCATTTCAACCGGTGAATTCTCGCCTCGTTCGTCATTGTTCATCCATTTCTTTTTCCGGTGCACCCAATTCAAGTTTTTCGGGTTAATCATATTCTTTTCCTTCGATCAAGTGTTCTCCTTGCTCGTTCTTCTCTCGCCAGTTTATCCTTCCGGAGTGTTCAAGACATCTCAGAAGATTCGTCTGTATTCCAACTAATACGAGGTTGTCACCTCATTCAAATATTTCAATTGTTCTGGTGCTTCATCTTTCTGTTTCGACATCCCTTTCAAACGGTGTTACCTCTTCAGTGGGCCCTAACCCACAGGTCTTTTCCCAGGATCTTACCTGACTCTTCTAAACCCCCGGAGTTATTCTCAAATTCTTTTCAAGTGTGACGTAAGAATGGATCCCATCAGTCACATGTCTTCTCCAAGATCGCGTTCAAATTCTTTTCATTGTTGGATCAACCTCTTTGCCTTTCATTCTCCCGGAGTATCTCAGTAATTTTTGGTGGTGTTCTCGTCGCCATTTGAGGATTGCAGAAGTGTTTTCCTTTAAATCTTGTCCGTTCTCTCGAAGATTCGTGGTTCTAGCTTCATATCATCCTCTCGAATTATGCCATTTGTCAGATATTCTTTTCTTACCTATCCAGAGTATGTCAGGAGTTGATTTCTGTTTCTTTCCACCGAAGGCCATCGTTCCAGAAGAATTCTTCTTCCTCACATTTCAGCTACCGTTATCCAATTATCCCGGTGATTTAGTCTCTTTCATCAGTCATTTTCGAATTCTTATGGTGGTTCGTTCAAGTTTCTTTTCTTTGATTATCATTTTAATTCGTTAATTCTTTCCAATCCTACCGGTGGTTCATGAAGACCTTCTCAAGTTTGCGATATATCTCTTCTCAGTCCTTTTCAAGAAGAATAAGTAGTATGCAAAACCCATTGTTTGTCATCAATTTAATTTGATGCAGGATAAGCATACAATAAATCTTATTCTTATTTTCTCCAAGTGATTAATCCCTTTTCTTCAGAGTTTGTTCTTCATGAATAAATTCTAGTTTCAAGTGTTTTTCATCTTTTCTTTCCCGGAGTTCAAAGTTTCCTTGGCCATTTCGTCGGAACCTCCATCTAAATCATCGCAAGGCTTTTATCTTATTTCTTTTTCAGCCTTCATTCTATCTCATCATCCTTTTGGTACCGGAGTTCTTCTTGGTTGTTCTTCATGATTTAATTCATTCTTCAAGAGTTCATCAAGTATCATTCCATCCTCTCAAGCTCGTGTTCTATTCTTTCCATGTTCAGCCGGAGTGCTATCTAAATCCTTTCAGTCTTATTCATTTCTTATCTCGTTCTAACCGGAGTGTTTCATAGTCTATCTGATTCAGTGAGCATTTGATTCTCGTCATTCTCGTTGTTCCTCTCTTCTTCTCGAGTGCTCTCGATTCTTTGCTTCTTCTCTTCAGTTCTTGCTTCACCTCACTACATTTTCTCTTCTGTCTCGGTCCTAAGATCTCGGGACGAGATCTCTTGTTAGTGGAGGAGTGTTGTCACGCCCCAGATTCGATGCGCCAGGTGTCCGCCAGTTATTCGCCGTTGTTGCCATGTCATTTGCTTGCGTGTTGCATTTTATCATGTCATCATGTGCATTGCATTGCATACGTGTTCGTCTCATGCATCCGAGCATTTCCCCGTTGTCCGTTTTGTAATCCGGCACTCCTATGCCCTTCGGCGTCCCCCTTTTGCCTCTCTTTGTGAGCGGGTGTTAAACTTTCTTAGAATGGCCCGAGTCTTGCCAAGCGGCCTTGGTATACCACCGGTAGACCGCCTGTCAAGTTTCGTGTCATTTGGAGGTCGTTTGATACTCCAACGGTTAACCGGGTAACCGTAAAAGCCCCTCTCTCTTTGCAGCCCAACACCCTTTCAAAGTGGCCCAAAACCCATCTAACTCCCCTCCATGCTCTCGGTCGTTCGATCACGATCGTGTGGGCGAAAACCGCTCCTCATTTGGACTCTCCTAGCTCCCAGAATCTATAAATAGGTCCTCCCCTCCATTTTTCGCGGATGAATCCCCCCGAAACCCTAGATCTCCTCTCTCTCCGCGCCGGACACGTCCGCCGCAGCCGGACATGTCCAGCCACCGCCCCTGACCAACTGCATCGTGCCACGTGGCGCGCCGCCGTCGTACGCCACATCGGCCCGCG
>NC_057804.1:598022345-598033422 GCF_018294505.1 Triticum aestivum | reverse complement strand
GGCTGGACCTCGCCTCCCGCGCCTTCGGTGAGCCGCCGACCTCGCCGTTCTTCCTCTCCCCACCTCTCCCGGTCTCTCTCTCTCTCTCTAACCGCGCGCTCTCTCTCTCCGCCATGGACGCCGGAGCTCAAGCTCGCCGGAGCTTCACCGGAGTCAGATCCGGTCCGGGTGGATGAGATCCAACTGCCCAGCCAACCAAACTCCCTCGTCCCCGTCCTGTACCGCGCCGTCCCGGATCCCTCTGTCCCGTTGACTTGTTCCCCGGGGTGAGAAAAATCTGCTAAGTCCCAGATCTGTACATTTTCATGCCATGTTCGTCATGACGTATCTCTACATCCGTTGCTCCGTTTTGTGTGTGTAATATATCGAATTGTTCGTCTCGACGAGTACTTCATTTCATGCCATTGCGTCATGTTCATTTGAGGTCATCTTGATGCCTGAAACATCGTTGCAAGAGTGCTTCATAATGTTTGCTGCTGTCTGTTAACAGAATGAGCTCTTTTGTCATTTTTGCCATGATTGATGTGTGCATCCTATGAGGTTGATGTCTAAATGTGTTTTGAACTATGCCATGTCTTCTTTATAGAGGTGTTTACCATGTATTTTTTTGATCAATGTGGTGACTAGCACAAGCATGCAAACTAGGCATCGTGATGTTGCTGATTTTAGTCCCTGTTCTGCTGTTATTTTGACGCCATGAAAACATGTTGCTACAGAGAGATCCATGCATATTTTGAGACACTTCAGTAAGGATATTTTGAACATATGGTTATGCTCTATCCATTCCTTCCCTTGGTTGCAATTATGGAGTAGCCTAGCATGTCATTTTCGTGCTCTACTTTTGCTTCAAAATGTTTCCTGGCAGATTGTTTACATGTTATTCAATTTTGCCAAAGTTGTTGTAGTTGATCCTTGCATGCTATGGACTTGTTCTTGCCTTGGTTGATTACACAAACATGTCTTCTCGATGATGCTTTGCTTATATTGTCATCCAATGACTTGTGGTGACTGAATCAAGCTTGTAAGTAGTGTACTCGCTGTTGCTGTTTTGCTATGCTGAATCTGTTATTTCGCGATGCTATGTAAACCTGCTTCTACTAGTCATTCTATGCATAATGTGGAGATGTACACTAAATATGTGTTAATCTACATGTCATGATCTATCCATCCATGCCCCTGGTTGCATTGATAGATTGCTGTAGCTTGTTCATATCTTGCTCCAAAGTTGCTTGATAATGTTGTTGTCAGCCTGTTAACATTAAGTTCGGTTGTTGCCATGTGTTTTCCTAGTGTTCCATGCACCCTATGACCTTGCTATTGCCATGCTTAGCTTCAAAAATATGTCTTCTTACTGTTGGTTGGCTTGCCATGCCATGTATTGCTCTGTAGTGAATTGCACAAGCTCATCTACATGCCTTCATAATTCTGTTTCTGCCATGTATGAATCTGTAATATAACTTGTTATGTTTACGTGGGTGCCATCATATTTTCTGATCCTTTTTGGCTTATGGTCAGTAAGGGACTTTTGATCTATGGGTTTAGTAGATTCATGCCATGGCTTTGTTTGCCATGATAAGTGCCTGTAACATGTTGTTTGATAGCTCTAAACATTGCATCATGATGTTATTTTCTGTAATAGTCTGAAACTGTTATTATTTGCAATCTTACCATGTGTGTTTGAGCATGTTCTAGTGATTTCTGGAGATAGCTCAGTGTTCATGTTTTGTTATGCTTTACCTGTACATCATGTCCATGCCTTTTGTTTTCATATTGTGGTACCGTAGCATGTTGTTTTGATGCTTGCAATATGCCTAGTTACTGTTTTGGACAGATTGTTGGTATAACTTGTATAGAGTGCATGTGTTGAACCGTTGCTCTGTTTTGAGTGTGCTCTATATGAAACTTGCTTGATTTTGCATATAGTATCATATTATCATGTTGCATCCATGTTTTGAGGTGTTTGCTTGATGTTTGTATGCGTTTTGCATCTATGCCATGTTTATCTTGCTTTGCTCATATCTTCTAGGCCATAGCTCTGAATTAAATGAACTTTATATGTAACTTGACTAGAATCTCGTGTAGATCATCCTTGTGCATCTTAACTTGCTGTTTAACAACTTGAACACAAGGTTTATTCAGATCTGGACCAACTTCGAAATTTGCATATGAGGACTTACCGGAATTGTTATATGTTGTTCCCGGCCTCATTTAAACTTGCCTTGAAGTGTTGCTCTTGTTTGCATCATCTCTTGCCATGAGTAGCTTCATGTAGCTTTGTCATGCATCATGCTTGTTGTGCATCATGCCTTGTCCATGTGTGCTGTGTTTACTATGTTGTGTGCTTCTTCTCGATAGTTCCCGTTTCGTTGCGATCGTGAGGATTCGTTCGTCTACGCTTGGTTCGTCTTTGTGGCTTCATCCGTTCGTCTACTTCATGGACTCGTTCTTCTTCCTAGCGGGATTTCAGGCAAGATGACCGCTACCCTGGATCTCACTACTATCATTGCTATGCTAGTTGCTGCGTTCTATCGCTATGCTGCGCTACCTATCACCTGTTTATCAAGCCATCCCAAATTGCCATGAACCTCTAACATTGACACTTTTCCTATGCAAACCGTTGCTTGGCTATGTTACCGCTTTGCTCAGCCCCTCTTATAGCGTTGCTAGTTGCAGGTGAAGTTGAAGATTTCTCCATGGTGGACAGGATTTTGGTTGGGATATCACAATATCTCTTATATTATTAATGCATCTATATACTTGGTAAAGGGTGGAAGGCTCGGCCTTATGCCTGGTGTTTTGTTCCACTCTTGCCGCCCTAGTTTCCGTCATACCGGTGTTATGTTCCCGGATTTTGTGTTCCTTACGCGGTCGGGTGATTTATGGGACCCCTTAACAGTTCGCTTTGAATAAAACTCCTCCAGCAAGGCCCAACATTGGTTTTACCATTTGCCTCACCACCACCTACTTTTCCCTTGGGAGTCGCTCTCTCGAGGGTCATCTTTATTACAGCCCCCCCGGGCCAATGCTTGTCTGAGTGTTGGTCCAAACTAGAGCACCGTGCGGGGCCATCCCTTGGCAACTTGGGTTACGTCGGTTCCTGTACGCTTCGCTTATCCGGTGTTGCCCGGAGAACGAGATATGTGCAGCTCCTATCGGGATTGTCGGCGCATCGGGCGGTCTTGCTGGTCTTGTTTTACCATTGTCGAAATGTCTTGTAAACCGGGATTCCGAGTCTGATCGGGTCTTCCTGGGAGAAGGTATATCCTTCGTTGATCGCGAGAGCTTATCATGGGCTAAGTTGGGACACCCCTGCAGGGTATAATCTTTCGAAAGCCGTGCCTGCGGTTATAGGCAGATGGGAATTTGTTAATGTCCGGTTGTAGAAAACTTGACACCAGATCCAAATTAAAACGCATCAACCGTGTGTGTAGCCATGATGGTCTCTTTTCGGCGGAGTCTGGGAAGTGAACACGGTTTCTGGGTTATGTTTGACGTAAGTAGGAGTTCAGGATCACTTCTTGATCATTACTAGTTGACGACCGTTCCGCTTGTTCTCTTCTCGCTCTTATTTGCGAATGTTAGCCACCATATATGCTTAGTCGCTGCTGCAACCTCACAACTTATCCTTTCCATTCACATTAAGCTTTGCTAGTCTTGATACCCATGGTAATGGGATTGCTGAGTCCTCGTGGCTCACAGATTACTACAACAACAGTTGCAGGTACAGGTTATGCGATGATCATGACGCGAGAGCGATGCTTGCTTACGTTGAGTTCTTCTTCTGCTTCTTCTTCGATCAGGGGATAGGTTCCAGGTCGGCAGCCTGGGCTAGCAGGGTGGATGTCATTTGAGTTTTTGTTTGTGTTTCATCCGTAGCCGGATGATGCTCTAATGTATTGTGATGTTGTATTCGTGTGGCATTGTTTGCCTCTTGTATGTATCCCCATCTATTATGTAATGTTGATGTAATGATATCCACCTTGCAAAAGCGTTTCAATATGCGGGTCTATCCTTGGTGGGACCTTCGAGTTCCTTTTGGATAGGGTCGCATATTGGGCGTGAGAAAATGATATTTTATGGCCAAATGCCATCTTGAGAGGAGCCACTAGGCCACCAGACGGGCCCACGACACGGCCAAGGGGCGCGTGTCCAGGCCGTTTGGCACCCCTGTGGCACCCATCTAGTCCATCTCGGTCTCTAGTCTTCATATTTTCCATAAATTCACAAAAATCCCCGACATATTTGGAGCTCTGTGTATACCTTGCATTTTAAGAGAAAAAAGGCATTAAAATTACATCGCAATGTGAAAATATATAATTGAAATGAGATCAATTACAATAAGAAATAGTTATGCAACATGGGTGTATTAGCCGCCTCCGCGACCGAATGGCGCGTCACGACTGTGTTGTAGGCAGTGCCGAGCGCATGCCGCCTCTTACAACGTCTGCTACGACGACGAAGTTAGAGTTCTCCATGGTCATGGTCGTTACTGTCTCCTCGCTCGCAAGCTCACCGCAGATTTGGCCCTCCATCAGCAGGTGCTGCTCGAGGAGGAAGATGTCGTACTGTTGCTCATCCTATGCCTGTCGGAACGCTGGCATAATGTCATCGGCTTTGTTTGCTCCTCCACCATGGTGACGTTGAAGTACGCCTACACCTGCTCCATGGTCAAGTCAGCATGGAACGACGCGAGCATGACTGCCGACTCGTCATCGGAGGCCACCTCCATCATCCATTATCATTGAAAACCTTCAGGGAGACGGCATGTACTCCATCCGCTACGCATGGCGGACCTGCCAGTCGGCCTCAAGGGCGGCAAGCTCAGGCTTTGCTCCATTGAAAGGCTCACCCACAACACGCTAGAGCTCACAGTCATGATGGAGGTGGTGCGTGGAGGAGAATCTGAAGCGAGACGGTGGTGGTGCGGTTTGTGCCGGGTGCGGCCTCGTTTAAATAGCGGAAGCCAACTAGGCCAAGTGGTACCCACGTCAGACTGGGTTTCTCGGCGGGCGTGCATGTTTAATGTCCGCAGGAGGACAGATGGCTGCCCGTTTTAATGTAATAGATGTTTGTTCTGTCCTGAGCACTCACGTCGCTCTAGCATTGAACATGCGCGAAGACCAGGACGTAATGCGGGCGTTGATCTCGGCCAGTGCGCCCCTTCTACGCCGGCACCAGTGAGAGGTCGCGTCCATTCCGGACCGGCATGATTGCGGCGCTGGCGCTCTCGAGCGGCATGAATAAGGATGACAATTTTACCCATGGTTACGGGTACCCAGGGTATAGGCACAATTTTATTCCCGCGGGTAGTACCCATACCCTACCCGTCAAGTCATGAGTAGGCCACCAGTATAGCCTTTTACCCATGGATATATCCATACCCATTTATACTGACATGTGAAACTTACCTGTAATTCATATATGTAACTATGTTAAAGTTGTGTCGTGAGCTTGTGAACCTATGTTAAAGTTGTCACCAATTGTCAAGTACTCAACTATCTATTCTTGAGTTGAGATCAATGTTTTTTTGTCAAATGTGTTATAGATGGATGTAAAATTGCGAATAACTTGTGTAATGTTTGATTTACCCATTAGGTACCCAATGGGTATGTGTACCCGTCAGGTATGGATACGGGTAAAGTTTCATACCCATGGGTACGGGTATGGATAGAATTTTCTACTCATTGACTACACGGGTATGGGTATCGTATTGCTCTACCCGCCCCATACCCTACTCATTGCCATCCTTACATGAATGTGTGGCAACCGCTTTGCATGGGAGAGGGCTTTTTGTGGGACCATGCTGTCAGATGCATCCGTGGCAGCGGTCCGGATGCCCTCAACCCCCTGGTTTTCTTCAAATTTGCGGGGAAGACGGACGGTCCAGACCGCTCGGCGGATCGATGGGTATCGGTTAGATGGCTTACGACGTCCAAACCGCTCGGTTCAGACAGCTTGAGGGTCATTGTTGGAAATGCCCTAATGACATTAGGAAATTGGCGAAAATACAAAGGTGAACATGGGTGTGCACGCACCCACGTGAATAGTAAATTCATAAAAAATGCTAGAAAAAATTAAAAATGTCTGAAATTTCACGGTATGAAACTTAGTTGATCATTCTACTTACGTGTGAAGTTTCATGATGTATTGACACCCATGGTATTCTTAACGAAGAAAATACAAATGCGACCATACTATTCATTAAACAGTATTTTTTTAATATAGGTTCGGTTAGCTTCAATTTTGTCACTTTTGCCCAGATTACCACGGATATGATTTCTTCGTGATACTTGCTATGCGAGTATACTGGTTGATTATGTATATTACAAAAACAAATTCTTCTAGCATTTTTTTGAATTTACTATTTATAAAGGGTGCGCGCGCACCCATGTTCACCAAATGCGCGTCCGGAAATTGGCGCATACAATTTTTCTGTAGTAGTATTTTTTTTTTCTTGTACTTCTTGGAAATAGAAAAATTGCCAGTGTGTCGAGGGCAGAGTCCACTTGTTGGTGGCACAGCGAACCATCTTTACGCTAACTACTACTCTTAATAAATGTGGCCGTACTGATACTACTTATTTTCTCCTCCAAAAAGTTCTTACATGCGCACAAATGTCTGAACCGTTCTTTATTTCTGCCAGCAGGCAGAGGATTAGATATATTTTTCACAGAAAGGCAGAGGATTAGATTTGTCTACACATTTTCCCCACAAATCCGGAGATAATTTTATTTTAGTTGGACACGGACATAACTAATCCATATCTATACATGTGGTGTAGCCACAGGTTTATTAGCGACCCTTTTCCCTATCATATAAGATGTCGTAACAGGTCGACCAAACCATTCCGGTTGGCTGAGAGCATCTCTGGTTAGATCATTAGATCCCGAGAACCAAGGACACAGAGTAAACCATAGAAAATGGACAAGAATGCATGTGTAAAACAGGAGGTTGGGAAGCAGAGGACTAGCATCCACTCAAACCTCTTTGTAATTAAGAATCCTTTGTTTTTTTTTCATGTGATGCTATCAAATAAACAAAAATCCTAATAGGACTCAAATGGTCATTGACATTACAATCCTATGTTTCTAGTCATGATTTTTTGCAATCCTCCAAATCAAAGAGGCTCTTGTTGATTTGGATGTTTGATTCGCATGAATAGAAAAAACACATGAATGGTCATACGTATGGCCAAATTCAAGTCAAGCCACAAGCAAAAATAAAGTTCTAACGTTATTGTGCCACAAACTAATACCCTCAGCTCAATTTTCATGCCAAGAATTTCTAAAAGAGGCCTGAGTGATTTGCTGAATCCTATATTTTTCCCGCCGAGTCTGAGTTCAAATAATTTCTTTTTCTTTGCCGGAAAGAAGTCTGAGTTCAAACATATAGACATCTAACATATGAGAGAATACTAATAGAAACTGTTTGATTGCATCAGTGGAATTGATAATGTAGAAATTTTCTTCAAGGAGCCAAGTGCCATAGAGAAACAAATAAAAAATTACATGAGACAGAGTAAACGAAAGATTTCTTATGAAATACCGGTCGTGTGATGAAAATTCTTCCAAAACATTTCCTATATATAAAATCCCGCAAAACAAGTTGTTCTGATCTCGGGAAACACTTTCCACGCAGCTGCCGCCTCCTCGTCCAAAAAAGCTTGGGTTTGTGCCTGTCGCCGGCTCCGCCGCAGGTCCGCCTCGTCTCCGGTGGCCCTAGGCCCATAGGGGCGTGGTGGATCCTGGCAAGGGCCAGCGGGAGGGCTCTGCTGTTAGTCGTTTCTCTGAGATATGTAAAGGTTTGTGTCATGCTCAGGAATGCGAAATGGTCGCGGCTCCCTGAAGATGGAATAGGTTTCCCCACCTACCCCCGGTCCCGATGGTGTGTCTAGCATCGTTGGTGGGTGTGTGGATGTGTGTCTCCGGCGGATCTATCCTCTGTGGATTTGCTCGGATATGGTTGTTGTTGGTCTATGTTCGTGTGTCTTCAGGTTGGATCCTTTCGATCTATGTTATTCTTCATCGGCGGTGGTTGCTGTTATGGTGCGCTGGTCCTATGGGGCCTTAGCACGATAACTTTCCGACTGTCTACAACAACAAGTTGTGCCCGACTCTGTGAGGGAGGGGCGATGATGGCGGCGCACCTTTGGCTTGCTTCAGTGCTTGTAGTCGTCCCTAAGTGGTCTATGTATTTGGATGTAATTTTTATTATTTTGATGTTCGTTGTACTGTCTTCATTGAAGATGAATAGATCAGAAATTTTCTTGCAAAATAAAAATCCCGCAAAACAAACGGCCCTATAGAAAAATCCGCAAACATACCAATTTTTCCAAAATTAAAAAGAGGCCATAGTGTGTTGTGATAATCAGGTGCAGTCTCCGACGTCGGAGAAGCATGGACAATGATCATTTTCACCTTGCCACTCACCTGAGCCACTTGTATCAGCTTCCAAAATGGCCACTTGTATGGAACGGCGCACATGCAACCAAAGTTGAAAAGGTACTGCCCGAAGGACCCCCAACCCTAGCGCAGAGGCGCCATATATGCCCCCTCCTCGTCCGCTGCCGCCGCCGGCGCCGGCGGTGGCGGCCGCGCCCGGCAGTCAAAGGCGGCGGGCAAGGCGGCGCGTCCTGGATGGGTGCTCCTTCGCGCGGAGGCGGGCTATCTGCAGGCTCGCGCAGGGGCTGGCGCGGGCGACGGCGCGTGGCAGGGGACGTGGAGGAGCGGTGCGGTGGTGGCGGTCGGGCGTCGGCAGAGGTGTGTTGGTGGAGGACGGGCGTGGCGGTGTGGTCACGAGGTGGCGGCGCGAGCTCAGACCAGGTCCATGGTGGCGCAGAGAGGCTCGGCCAGGAGGTCCCTGGCGAGCAGCGTGTGGCCGGCCATCGATGGGGGTATGGCGAGCGGCGTTCTTCTCCTGGCGAAGCAGGCGTGGAGGCGCGGTCCGCGGTGGGGCGGGTCAGATCTGGGCCTGCCTGGTTCCAATCTGGAGCGTGGGTGTCGGTGGCATCGCATGGCCGTCTCTTGTGCGGCTGACGGCCGTCGCGGGCGGCCCTTGCCCTGCCGGTGGTGTCGGCTGGTTGTTGTCCTTCCGTCGGGGTGGAGGTGTGGATGGTACCATGTTCCCCTCGGCCATGGTGGTGGGGTGGCCGGCGGAGCATTTCGCGGTGGTGGCCGCTGGTGCAGGACGGGGAGCGCGGCGGTGCGGCGGATCCAGGCGAGGTGCGCAACAAGGCAGTGGAGGAGGGTGGTGTGCCGGCTGTGACGGTGGTGGCGGCGTGAGCTTAGCCATGGAGGTGGCGTCGCTGAGGAGGCCCTCCCAGGAAGGAGATCCTGGCTGGCAGCGGGCGGTCGGCCACCTCCGCGTGAGGGGCGAGCGGTGATGCCTCGAAGGAGTTGGCGCCAGAGTGGTCGGAGGTGTGGGTCAGAACCATTCCTGTGGCAGTCCCCTGGTGTGGGTGAAGGCCGACGTGGTGGCTCTGGCTCTTGCACGCCATGGGTGGATGTTGCTGCTCCTTGGCTATGGTTGGTGGATTGGGCCGCGTTCTCCCTGCAGTGCGGGTGGGTAGGACCACTGCTGTGCGCCTTCGACGATAATTTGCTGCGGTGACGGCGGTGCGAGGCATCTTGGTCAATGCTGCCTGTAACCTTGGAGGTGTGGAGATGCACGACATTACGGATGAAAATCCTGTCCGGTTCTGACCAGGCCGGCGGCGATGGCACCCATGGGTGTCGTTCTCCTCCTCGGAGGCATCGTCGAGTGTGTCGCCATCCCTCTCGCCTGCTTGGGGTTGGCAACTGTCTCCGGGCGAAAGCCTTGATTCTGTGCTGGATCGACACGATGGCGGCGTCTTCGACGTCATCTCTCTGTTGGGAGCATCGTGCCAGGAGACTTGATGATTCTTTGTTGCCCTCCTCAGGTGCTTGTCGTTGCCCTGATCGTTCTGTTCAGGCACAATGTACGGTCGTTGTTGGAGATTCCAAGACGGGGCCTTCTTTGGGAGCTACTGTACTTCGGACATGACTGACGTCGGTCGAGCCGCGGTGAGGCTCTCGGTTTTGGGCAGGCTTTGTTGCGTTGTAGTTGTGTTGTCGTGTTTGGATGTTCGTGGCTAGCCAGTTGTGAAGTTGTGCTACGCTCGTTGTTCGCAGCGAGTGATAGTTGTCTTGTATTTGATATTCTTTTCTTTCATACTCTCGAAAAAACAATACGGCGCCATTAGATTAAAATCGCGGCATGCATGTGACTGTATGATTGCTCTACTTTACAATTCCACGTCCCTTCTTGTCTTATTGGCCGAATATTTTAGTTTTTTCTGAGTATCATTAGCTGCCTGATCAAGGTATCGGGGGGCAGTTGGCCATATATATATCGACCAATCATGATTAGTTTTCACGTCTTGTTGGTACGGTGCTCTAGTGACGTCTACAAAGACCAAGTCACTAGTACTAGCTTTGCACGTCCGGTACGTTGTCACCGTGACAGTGACTAGGAGTCTAGGACGACAAATTGATGGCGAGAGAAAAAGAGAGCAAAGGCAGAACCTTGCCGTATTGTGGACACCCTGAGTACGTAATGTTGTGTACCTTTTTTTTCCATCGAATTTAGGACTTTGTTCAGAATAACAAAAGTCGGTTACAGTCTGCCCGTAGGCTAGCACGTAGGAAATCTGGGCTAACATCTAGCCAACTATCCGTCCCATCAAGCGTACAGGCACGCTGAGCACAGAGATGGGCCGGCACATTCAAGTTCCTACCGACATGTCTAACCGAAAAGGAAATAAAGTGTGGTACAATGTCCAATAATTCTCTAAAGATAGGCGAAGCAATCGATCTGGAATTGCCTCGGGAGTTCCAGAGATCAACCAAGTGAAGACAGTCAACCTCCATTATCACATGTGAGTAACCTCGGAGCTGAGCAAAAATTACCCCCTCCCTGAAAGCCAATAACTCGGCGATGAAAGGGTCCGAGACGCTCGACAGAGGCTTGCACCAAGCTCCTTGGAAAGCCAGATGGGAGCGTGCAACTCCCCCCGCCCCTCTGTTGGCCCGATCTCGAACACCGATCCGTCAGTGTT
>NC_057804.1:598012007-598022040 GCF_018294505.1 Triticum aestivum | reverse complement strand
CGTGTCGGCCTGGTATGTCAAGAATAGACAGTGTCTCCTGCACCCACTTCATGGCCATCGTAGGATCGAACCCCTGCTGTTCATGTGTCCACTTGTTCCTCGAAGTCCAAATGGAATGCATGATGGTGATAATCTTGCACCGTGCATCATCAGAGAGCATCTTGTTGAGTGTGATGTCGCAAGCCCAAGTGTCTTGGTGCAGCGGCGGTAGCTGTAAGTCGAAGCGGTCTCTAGCTGCCACCCAGAACATGCTTGCATGCGTGCAAGTCATCAATGCATGCTTCAGATCTTCATCTGTAGCTTGACAGATATCACAACGGCCCGTCGTTTTGATGTGCCGATGATGTAGAGTCGCAGAGTCTGGTAGGATCTCGCGCAGGGCTCTCCACCAGAATACTCTGATCTTTGGTAGCACATTGAGCTTCCAAAGGGCAGTCCACAACTGTTTGTTGTTCGGTGATGCCTCCGTTACCGTCCCTTCCTCTAGATAACTAAGCTCGTTACGAGTCATGAGAGATCGATACGCCGATTTTACAGTGTAGTGTCCTGACCTTTCCAAAGCCCATGCTAAAGTGTCCTCACCGCCTACCACCCGTAAAGGAATGTTAATAATTGCTGCCGCATCAGGGGGAGTAAAGTTTTGGCAGATTAGATCCATGTTCCACCTTCCTGTGTAACTATCAATCAGTTCTGAAACTGTTGTAAGCGGGGCATCTCCAATGCGACCACTAGGTTTGAAGGATGTGGTATTTGGTATCCACGGGTCTATCCAAATTGAGATCGTGGTGCCGTCGCCGACCCTGTGGATCAAGCCCTCTTCCAGCGCCTTTGGGCCAGCCACTATGGCCTTCCATGTGGCAGAAGCCCGAGCCGGCGCTGTAGCGTGTAAGAAATCTGACTGAGGGAAGTATCTTCCTTTTAGAACCCGGGCACACAAGGAGTCTGGGTGTGTCAAAAGTCGCCAGCCCTGCTTGCCGAGCATAGCAATATTGAACACTTCAGGGTCTCGAAAACCCATGCCTCCCTTGACCTTTGGCACTGTCAGCTTGTCCCAGGACATCCAATGCATAGATCTTTTGTCGAGGGAGCTGCCCCACCAATATTTAGCCATGGGGGACGTGATACTCTTGCACACTTTCTTTGTCAACAGAAAACAGCTCATGCTGTAGGTTGGTATGGCCTGTGCACCGGTTTTTATGAGGACCTCCCTCCCTGCACATGCAAGGTTCCTTTCAGACCATCCACCTATCTTATTGCGCAAACGATCGCCAATATGGTTAAAAGTGCCGCTAGTAATTCTTCCGATGGCGGTAGGCATCCGTAAATAGCGTTCAGAGAGCGCTTCCACCCTAATTCCGAGAGAGTTTTTGAGGATCTCTCTGCTAGGCTGTCCTGTGTTTGCACTGAAGAAAATAGAGCTCTTTTCTCGGTTAACTGCCTGGCCCGAGCACTCGGCATAAATCCGGAGAATTTCATTGAGTGTGACGCCCGGATATTTAAGCCACAGTAATTCTTTGCTAATGATGCCACGTCACTTCGATTACTGTCGCTAATCTCGTGTTAGTTCGGAGCCGATTCAAATTCTAATTCAAAATCAAGCAAACAATAGATGTTTTCAAATATTAAAACTAAAATGTTCGGAGTGAACCAAATATTGCATAGATAGTTATGGTGGAGAAACCACACCTTTATAAAATGTTTAAATAATATGAGGTGAATAAAACAGCAGCAAAGCAATTATTCAAATGCTTTAAAACAATAAACAATTTAAAACTATTTTTTTATTTTAGTGCTAAACGGTTTGTGGCAGTGGCATGAATTGTAACACTATTTTAGGTGCCACTTTTGTATTTTTGGAAACTAAAATAAAACAAATAAGAACTAAAAGAATAAATAAAAGAAAAGAGAAAATAAACAACAAAAAAATAAAAGAGACAAAGACCCCCCCCCTCGAGCTGGGCCCCGGCCCAGCTGGCTTCTGGGCCAACCGGGCCGGCCCAGCCAACGCCTATAGCCCCCCTGGGGCGACCGAACCCTAGCTACCCGATCCCCACTCCCCCACTTCCCCCCTCTCGCTCTCCCTCCCCTCTCGATCCAGATCGGGGGCGCGACCCCGCGGCACTCCCGACGACGCCTCCGTTGCCAACCGCCGACCCCATCGCGTCGCTGCTTGCCTCCTGGACTCCCCCTCGCCCTCCTCTCCTTCGCGCGACACCCGCCAGACGCTGCGGCCTCGCCTGTTGACCCGACGCCATCGCCCGTCGTCACCACCACCCCGTCGTCAACCGTCGTCGCCCCGAGCTCCGGCGCCTCCCCGACTCCTCCTCGCGCACACTATTGCACACCTGCAGGGCCCGGTGAGGCCCCTCCTCTGCTTTCCCCCTCTTCTTTCCCTCCCGTCGCAGTAGGTCGCCCCCGCCGTCACGCCCGAGCTCCCGAGGAGCTCGCGGTTGCCGCGCCCGTGTAACCGCCGTCGTGCACTGGTCACACCTCCCCTGACCTGCTAGCTCCCGCCACGGTCTCTCCCCTTGCCGTATGCACGCACGCCGTGGTGGCCGGCTCGCCTCCCCAGCTGCAGCGGCTCCTGCCCGTGCGTGTGCGCCGCCGCGCCCGCACCATGCCGCAACCCCTACCTCCGCCCGTTCCCGACGAGCCCCGCGTTGGGCCGCTACGCACCCGTGCGGCTGCGTGCGCTGTGCCTCTGGCCGCCGGCGCATTGTCGTCGGCCTCCGCCTCGCACCCGGGTGGGTTCGGTCTCCGCCCGGGCAGCGCCCGTGCCCGTTGCGCCCGAACCCGCTAACACCAACGCCCGCTAAGGTCCCTAGGGCCTATGACATGTGGGGCCCATGCCCCAGAACTTTATTTAAAAAATATATATATTAAAAATAATTAAATAAATAAATAATAATTAAATTAATTAATTAATTAAGTTAATTAATCATAATTAGATTAACCTAATTAACTAATTAGTTTAATTAAACAGTAATTAGATTAGTTAAACATTAATTAGACTAAACAGTCAATGACAAACGGGACCCACACATCAGTTGACCAGTCAACGCCTCTGTTGACTGCTGACGTCATGCTGACGTCAGCGTGCACTGTTCTGGATAATGTTGGATTAAAATAATTAAATAAATGCTAAAAATGCTTTTAATCTTTTAAAATTAATATAAAATAAACCGTAGCTCAGATGAAAAAACTTTGTACATGAAAGTTGCTCAGAGCGACGAGACGATTCCGGATACGCAACCTGTCGTCCGCCACACCCCCCTAACCTATCGAACTCGCAACTTTCCCCCTCCGGCTCCTCTGCCCGAAAACACGGAACCCCGGGAATACTTTCCCGAATGTTTTCCCCCCTTCACCGGTATCACCTACTACCGCGTTAGGCCACACCGAACACCGCGTATTGCCTTGTTATATTTTGTGATGCTTTGTGTGCTCTGTATTCATTATTTCTTCCCCCTCTTCTCTCCGGTAGACTACGAGACCGACGCTGCTGCTGACCAGTTCAACTACGGAGTTGACGACCCCTCTCTCTTGCTAGAGCAACCAGGCAAGCCCCCCCCCCTTGATCACCAGATATCGCCTATTCTTCTCTATACTGCTTGCATTAGAGTAGTGTAGCATGTTACTGTTCGGTTACTCCTATTCTATTGCATAGCCTGTCATTGTTGCTACAGTCATTGATACCTTACCCGCAATCCTAAATGCTTAGTATAGGATGCTAGTTTATCATCATTGGCCCTACACTCTGGTCAGTCTGCCTTGCTATACTATCGGGCCGTGATCACTCGGGAGGTGATCACGGGCATATACTATATACTTTACACTGTTACATTACCTGTGATACTGTTCGGAGTTGGGGGCTGAAAGGACAGGTGGCTCCATCCCGGTAGAGGTGGGCCTGGGTTCCCGACGGTCCCCGACGGTTACTTTGTGGCGGAGCGACAGGGCAGGTTGAGACCACCTAGGAGAGAGGTGGGCCTGGCCTTGTTCGGCATTCGCGGATACTTAACACGCTTAACGAGATCTTGGTATTTGATATGAGTCTGGCTACTGGCCTATACGCACTAACCATCTACGCGGGAGTAGTTATGGGTATCCCGACGTCGTGGTATCAGCCGAAGCACTTCAGACGTCAGCGACGGAGCGGCGCGCGCCGGATTGGAACGTAAGCCTGCTCTTGTATTAAGGGGGCTAGTTCTGCTTCCGGCCGCCCACACAACATGCAGGTGTGCTATGGGCGATGGGCCCAGACCCCTGTGCGCTTAGGTTTAGACCGGCGTGCTGGCCTCTCTGTTTTGCCTAGGTGGGGCTGCGACGTGTTGATCTTCCGCGGCTGGGCATGACCCAGGAAAGTGTGTCCGGCCAAATGGGATCAAGCGTGTTGGGTTATGTGGTGCACCCCTGCAGGGAAGTTAATCTATTCGAATAGCCGTGATCTTCGGTAACAGGACGACTTGGAGTTGTACCTTGACCTTATGACAACTAGAACTGCATACTTAATAAAACACATGCTTCCAAGTGCCAGATACAACTGGTGGTCGCTCTCTCTCAGGGATACGAGGAGAGGATCGCCGGGTAGGATTATGCTACTGGATAGGATTATGCTACTGGAGATGCTACTTGGAGATGCTACTTGGGGGACTTCAATCTACTCTCTTCTACATGCTGCAAGACGGAGGCTGCCAGAAGCATAGTCTTCGACAGGATTAGCTATCCCCTCTTATTCTGGCATTCTGCAGTTCAGTCCACTGATATGGCCTCCTTACACATATACCCATGCATATGTAGTGTAGCTCCTTGCTTGCGAGTACTTTGGATGAGTACTCACGGTTGCTTTTCTCCCTCTTTTCGCCCTTTCCCTTCTACCTGGTTGTCGCAACCAGATGTTGGAGCCCTGGAGCCAGACGCCACCATCGACGATGATTCCTACTACACTGGAGGTGCCTACTACTACGTGATGCCCGCTGACGACGACCAGGAGTAGTTAGGAGGATCCCAGGCAGGAGGCCTGCGCCTCTTTCGTTCTGTGTCCCAGTTTGTGCTAGCCTTCTTAAGGCAGACTTGTTTAACTTATGTCTGTACTCAGATATTGTTGCTTCCGCTGACTCGTCTATGATCGAGCACTTGTATTCGAGCCCTCGAGGCCCCTGGCTTGTATTATGATGCTTGTATGACTTATTTTATTTGTAGAGTTGTGTTGTGATATCTTCCCGTGAGTCCCTGATCTTGATCGTACACATTTGCGTGCATGATTAGTGTACGATTGAATCGGGGGCGTCACAAGTTGGTATCAGAGCCGACTGCCTGTAGGAATCCCCCTTCCCAACTCATTGACCGAAGTCGAGTCTAGACATTACAAAACTTTTACTAACATGGCTGTGTGCCTTACGGGCCCACGTCGCCATTGGGTGGTATTAGGATCTTTTATTCCTCGACCTATACTCTGGGACTCTGATCTCTCTTCTATTCAGGTTAAATTATTTTGCTAAAATCTAACTCTAAGTTCTCGTTACCACTTCCTGCTGGAGAGCCCCCTCATTACAGATGATCGACTGCTTCACCAGAAGATTCCAAAGATAATCTCCGTTGTTCTCTTGAGACACTTGTGCCCATCGCCTTTGCAAATTCCCTACCACTGTTATATTATTATGGATAACTACATACACTTGTCCTTTCAATCCCATTGATCTTGTTATTACAAGATACCTCGAAAATTCTCTCTATTGCTCCGAGAATACTTTGTGCCTACTGCCTTGCAATTCATTACCCACATGAATACCTCTACGGATAAATCCTCGCACTTATCGAGTATCCGCTCATTCCCAGTTGTTCATGTGTTCCGCCAAGGACTTTGAAATACCTTTCGATCTTCCAAAAATCCTCAGGAGCCTATTGCTCTTGAAATTCTTGCTTGCTTACATTTTGGTTAATCCAATAAGTCTAGTAATCCTATTGGCATCCTTGTCACTATCATTTCAAGTCCGTTGATTCTATATGTGTGTGAATGCATGCAATCATCAGTTGATCATTATAAATTACCTTTCGGCTCAGACGTCTTTCAAACATGAGCTGGTTCTTGGCCAATCAGATTGCCATCGATCTTACCCCTAAGTCTAGTTGACTTATCCATCCTTGATCAGAGCTTTTGCTCCTGATCCCTTGAATTGAAAATCATAATTACTATGCTATTTAGATGTTGAATTATTCAAATGTTCTATAAATCGATGCATTTGCATTCTTTCTTCCTCTGATTGGGTATTGATACTCACATCAGCTCCATTGTGGATCGCCATATCCACTATTGGATTATTATCCGATAGTGTCCTTCATAATTAATCACCTTGCGAGTTCTTTCTCCGATACATAATGCCTTTGGTAAATTGTATCCTCTCCTTTTGCCAACCATGCTCTGCTTTCGAGCTGGTGATATCTACTCTTGAAGATTGTGTTATATTTTTCCACGATACCCTAACGGGTTGATCCGATGCCTTCCTTTATATGTGTGAACTCGGAAGTTTTCACGAGTCATACTCATCTGGTATTTCACCAGGTAAAACTTTCAACACTAAGGCCTTTATCAAAGCGAAAAGTGAATGGAAGGTTATACATTGAAGAAGTGGGAGTCGACCTTGAACCTTGCGTTCATGCCCAGGGACACAATGTATAACTTATCATGGAAGCTGCTCGTAAAAATAATTACCCCTTGTTATAAGTTCACCTTGTATCCATGGTTCGATCCTTTATGATCGTGGATTCCGACCATATGTTCTTCTTTGACCCCATTTCTCGGGCAAGTTTAAGCACTTGTCTTGTGTGGACCAATACACCAGTCCAACCTTTACTTTGATCTACCGTCGAGTATTACACCCTGGTATCTCGGGAATATCATGGGACATCATAACTTCTTATGGGTTCTTCATAAACTATTATCACTCGCCGGATCCAATTGTTCCTAGGTTCTGGGTTGTCGTCAACCGAGAACATCGAATAGTGAATCGAGTCCGCACTCTGATTCAATAACTCTTAAGTAAATGTTGTTGCTTACGAGTTAATATTCATTTAAGTCATTCCTAGCCTGATCGGCTATATCATCATTGTGCTCAATTTTAACTGTGCTACCTGGTCCTTCACGGAGCACAATTCTCGACGATGAGCTAAGCGTACGTCGATTTTCCTCATCATATCATTTCAACCTGAACAGCAAACTTGATTTCGAGTTTGTGTCATACCCATGGTTCCAATAACCATTCGCTTCATCATTCCTTTCACTTGATGTCATCACCGATCGACTACATCTTCGTGGAGCCTCTCGACTAAATTTGTCGTGGTCATCAAACAACATTTTGATTCCTTCTAGAATATCAACCAAATGTATGATGACATGTAACCATCCTTGTCCTTCGATGATTTGTGTTATCACCGACAACATTATTGATATCCCTCCAACACAAACTTGTTCGTGTTTTGTGTTATACCTTGAGTTCCTTGCTATCCAGCAGTTGTTCTTCTTTACCTTGGAGTATTACCATCCTTTATGTCAAGAATGTTCTGAGATTTGTTCCACCTCTTGAGAATTCTTGACATAGAAATACTTCTCACCATCACCATTCTTTCTTGGTCCCCGTGTTAATTCCAACAAGTGAACAGTGTTGTTTGGATTCTTTCCTTCTAGCAACCCTAATTTTTTTTCGTTAATGGTCGGAAGTTCATTCTTAGGCTATTGACTATTGAATCACCATTCTGACATTGGTCGTGCAACCCAACCCATATTCCGGGCGCACCTTTCAACCAATGTTTAATTGTGTATGTTTTCCTCGAGCTTACTTCCTTATATCATTTGATCTGACAAATGTTATCTCCTTGTTCACATAAGTGTGGAAATCCATCTTTTGAAAATTTCAATGAATAATCGTTGAGTTCATCAGCCACTTCCTCGTCCTCTCCTTGGTTAAATGATGAACTCATGATTCGGAACTTGCTTCCATAGTACATTTCCCGAGAATTTTGCAACTCCATCTCATCTAATTGTGTTGCCCCCTTTCCTTCTCGGGCATCATGAGTCTGAGTTATCCTGACACCAATCAGATCTGAATCTCGGCCAGATATGATGGTTGGAACGTTTTCCAAGAGTCATAACATTGGTCCTTATATAACCCAGTAAGGTGATATCATGCCTAGCCCACCTGTTCGGAGGACCTATTGCTATAGTATCCTTTTACAAGGTTAGCCATTCGTCCATGGGGAAATGGTAAGACTTATTCTATAAGTTGTTCCTGATGGATCCTTTTTGTTTCCAAAGTCTAATTTTCACCTGTTGACCATGTCAATGCTATCTCGAAGCATGTCTATGGTACTCCGTTCTTCAACAAGAACATTTGAAGCCCAATGCTAATTGTTTCTTGCTCAACTATCCAAAAACCGTTGTATGGATAATGTCATGAAAATTTCTCTCCCCTCACCTAGAGGCTTTTCTACTTAACATCATGTCATGGTTATCATGCTCTGCTTGTCCTTGGGAAGGATATACCCCTGAAATATCTGATAATCATATTTTCCTTTCCATTACTGGGTTTACCCTTTCTAGTGATCATTATGGTCTAAGCAGTATTAATTCCCTGCTTATGTAGACCCCTCGTGTACAATTCTGTCAGTAAGACCCTGTTACTTTTGTTGATGACATTCCGGTAACCACCGATGGACGAGAACTTTGCCTATAGGCCCGCCTCGTTTCAACGAGCAGGAAAATGGTTCTCTTCGTCCCTCGCCCTTGGTACTAATATTGTTGCCGACATAACTGATAGGCTATCCTCTAACATACCTTCCTTACATGATCATGCAAGACGTCATCGCCCTTCCTACTTTTGACCACATGGTGGGCCCATAACCCACAGTTCCACATGATCGAAACCTGACTTTCCTGTACACCCCATATTCCCAAGGTTATTCCTCGCGCGTGGCCTCGTATGTAATTCACGGGCCACCGTCCTAGTGATCTATTCTGGAAACAGATGCAATATTCAATCTCGTTGCTTTGGACCCCTTTCGCGTGTTGTTTCAGACATCGAACGATTGCCTACCCGTTTGAAACTTCTCATGGTACCTTCTTACTTTACTCTCGATAATTTCTTAAGTATCTATTCTAGAGTTACTTCTACCACATTCTCTCAGTTATCTGCTAGGTAGTTGACCTTGAAGGTCCGTTCTTCAGTAGTTACCCCTTGTCATTATCGTAAGTACGATGGAGTTCCTGAAGAAAGGACAACAACCTCATCATGAGGCATTGATGCATAGGAATGAAGACATCAGCGCTATGGATCGACCACTTCGAGAAGAGCAACCAAGACAGAGAAGAATCGTTAGAATTTCGCAACCAAATCTCTTTGCCCTTACCTCCCCTCTTAAATCTCGGGACGAGATTTCTTGTAGTGGAGGAGAATTGTGACGCCCGGATATTTAAGCTACAGTAATTCTTTGCTAATGATGCCACGTCACTTCGATTACTGTCGCTAATCTCGTGTTAGTTCGGAGCCGATTCAAATTCTAATTCAAAATCAAGCAAACAATAGACGTTTTCAAATATTAAAACTAAAATGTTCGGAGTGAACCAAATATTGCATAGATAGTTATGGTGGAGAAATCACACCTTTATAAAATGTTTAAATAATATGAGGTGAATAAAACAGCGGCAAAGCAATTATTCAAATGCTTTAAAACAATAAACAATTTAAAACTATTTTTTTATTTTAGTGCTAAACGGTTTGTGGCAGTGGCATGAATTGTAACACTATTTTAGGTGCCACTTTTGTATTTTTGGAAACTAAAATAAAACAAATAAGAACTAAAAGAATAAATAAAAGAAAAGAGAAAATAAACAACAAAAAAATAAAAGAGACAAAGACCCCCCCCCCTCGAGCTGGGCCCCGGCCCAGCTGGCCTCTGGGCCAACCAGGCCGGCCCAGCCGACGCCTATAGCCCCCCTGGGGCGACCGAACCCTAGCTACCCGATCCCCACTCCCCCACT
>NC_057804.1:598010338-598011800 GCF_018294505.1 Triticum aestivum | reverse complement strand
TCCCCCCTCTCGCTCTCCATCCCCTCTCGATCCAGATCGGGGGCGCGACCCCGCAGCACTCCCGACGACGCCTCCGTTGCCAACCACCGACCCCATCGCGTCGCTGCTTGCCTCCTGGACTCCCCCTCGCCCTCCTCTCCTTCGCGCGACACCCGCCAGACGCTGCGGCCTCGCCTGTTGACCCGACGCCGTCGCCCGTCGTCACCACCACCCCGTCGTCAACCGTCGTCACCCCGAGCTCTGGCGCCTCCCCGACTCCTCCTCGCGCACACTATTGCACACCTGCAGGGCCCGGTGAGGCCCCTCCTCTGCTTTCCCCCTCTTCTTTCCCTCCCGTCGCAATAGGTCGCCCCCGCCGTCACGCCCGAGCTCCCGAGGAGCTCGCGGTTGCCGCGCCCGTGTAACCGCCGTCGTGCACTGGTCGCACCTCCCCTGACCTGCTAGCTCCCGCCACGGTCTCTCCCCTTGCCGTATACACGCACGCCGTGGTGGCCGGCTCGCCCCCCCAGCTGCAGCGGCTCCTGCCCGTGCGTGTGCGCCGCCGCGCCCGCACCACGCCGCAACCCCTGCCTCCGCCCGTTCTCGACGAGCCCCGCGTTGGGCCGCTACGCACCCGTGCGGCTGCGTGCGCTGTGCCTCTGGCCGCCGGCGCATTGTCGCCGGCCTCCGCCTCGCACCCGGGTGGGTTCGGTCTCCGCCCGGGCAGCGCCCGTGCCCGTTGCGCCCGAACCCGCTAACACCAACGCCCACTAAGGTCCCTAGGGCCTATGACATGTGGGGCCCATGCCCCAGAACTTTATTTAAAAAAAATATATATTAAAAATAATTAAATAAATAAATAATAATTAAACTAATTAATTAATTAAGTTAATTAATCATAATTAGATTAACCTAATTAACAAATTAGTTTAATTAAACAGTAATTAGATTAGTTAAACATTAATTAGACTAAACAGTCAATGACAAACGGGACCCACACGTCAGTTGACCAGTCAACGCCTCTGTTGACTGCTGACGTCATGCTGACGTCATGCTGACGTCAGCGTGCACTGTTCTGGATAATGTTGGATTAAAATAATTAAATAAATGCTAAAAATGCTTTTAATCTTTTAAAATTAATATAAAATAAACCGTAGCTCAGATGAAAAAACTTTGTACATGAAAGTTGCTCAGAGCGACGAGACGATTCCGGATACGCAACCTGTTCGTCCGCCACACCCCCCTAACCTATCGAACTCGCAACTTTCCCCCTCCGGCTCCTCTGCCCGAAAACACGGAACCCCGGGAATACTTTCCCGAATGTTTTCCCCCCTTCACCGGTATCACCTACTACCGCGTTAGGGCACACCGAACACCGCGTATTGCCTTGTTATATTTTGTGATGCTTTGTGTGCTCTGTATTCATTATTTCTTCCCCCTCTTCTCTCCGGTAGACTACGAGACCGACACTGCTGCTGACCAG